>NW_028186867.1:4562560-4571402 GCF_003343005.1 Rhea americana | reverse complement strand
AAAAAAAAAAAAAAAAAGGTAAGACACTATGGAAACTCCCTTGACTATTAGTCACTGTGACTGTAGTCACACAAAAAAAAAAAAAAAAAAAGGTAAGACACTATGGAAACTCCCTTGACTATTAGTCACTGTGACTGTAGTCACACATTCCTTGCAGGATCACTAAGRAAAACAACTAAACCACAGACATAAATTCAACAGACTTACAAGTGAACTGCYTGAATGACGTGAAAGCAACATATTCTCTGAAAAGAGCTATTCTAGATAAACAAAATATTTCTTGATTCAAAGTCTGTTTATTGAAGTTAAGGATTTATTAGGGTAAGAGCAAACTTCAGTAAAATAGGTAAGAGAGGAGAATGAAAACAGTGAAAAAAATATACACATTTTTCCATATGATACTGTAACACTTACAAGGAATTTTATCTTTTACAAATTTAAACATATTTGTGTTCAGGATCTTACAAGCATAAACTTCATACTATTTGGGGAGTGACTATTTAGGTTAATATTTACTTTATTCAATTTATTCAAGGGGCAACTTGTTTTAGAATAGCTCCAACACAAAATACAATAATTTCTGTATTACATACACCCTTTCTCCCAGTTCTATCATACTTTATTCTTAAATTAGATGTTTCTTCATGTTCTAATCACACTTGTGACATTAAATTAGTCAGAATTTAAAGTCATCWGGCTCTTTATGGACATTGTGAGGAGGTATAGAACTGTAGAAACAAACTGCAGTTCCAGGAAAAGCCAGGAAGCTATAAAGTTTCTGCAACAGTACATTGAATTACAGCGCCTGCTTTTGTCCTTCKGGTATACCTCAGATCTCTAAGCAGGACAGCCAGGTTATTCACAATAATTTCAGTAGCCTCTGCTGCTGCTRTCTCCCCCAGTTTCTTACATGTTCTCTGGCTTAGGACCTATGTGGTCCAGATTGTAAGGTTTATCATAACCATACCCCAGTCACATAACAGGCCAAGGCACAAGAGTCCCTCAGATTTACCCTTTTATTYCTATTCTCCACTTCCTCCCCTTCCTCACACACTTTCATCTCTATCAGTAGCAAAGCCACATGTGCTAGATGAAAGGAAGCAGTAGAGTGGTCAGCCCAGCTTAGCAGGCTAAGTTTGGATATGTTTTCTGGTCCCACTAAAAGTTAGGATGTATCTTCTATTACCATTAAATATGCCCCCAAAATCTCTCAGCAGAGAAAAATCCTAAGGTCAGTAACAATTCATCAGAAACTCTATCTGAATCCTCATGCACATCAGCTAATTATATCAGATTGAACTGCTATATCCACAGAGGACTGGAGAGAATTGATCCCAGAGGATAGTATTTATTTTAATYACACAATTGTAAACATGTTAGTCTAAGCATCAAAATAATTAAACAAATGTGCGGTGTACCTATTAATAGAAAGTTGTATTTGTCAATCAACTCATTAAAAGATCATGCTGATGTAGAYACATCACAATTCTCTGGTGTTTTTGTTTTACTTCTCATGTATTTAGCCATACGATTCAGTAATYTATTTTATTCTGCATTTTTTGGCTGTGGAAGAGATGTTAAGGTCAGCTAGCAGATTGTGAAAAAGTCTTTCAAAGTGAATGGCAATATTTTTGTGACTACCTGTCCTTGTCCCAGGTATCTCTGGGTTAGTGCTGAACAAGGTAGTTAAGTTCCTGGAGGCATTAAACATCACAACAGCAAAGCACAGCACCAAGAGCTGCTAAGAGGCAATACCAAATAGTACAGGTTCAGAAACTCACACTTCTTATAGGATTTAAGCTACTAAGCTAAACAACATTATTGTATAGACATTTTCAGCTGCACCCAACCAACTCAGAAAATGCTAATAAAATGCTTAATGACATTATTTTACCCATGGCAAAATAAATGCACTCTATAGATCTGTTCAAACAAGGTCAAGCAGGATCAGAACTATCACAAAAACAGCAGCAAAGCATACAGCTTTGTGAAAAAATTTAGCATGATTTCCTAAGGTACTAATATCCTAAAACTTCATTAATATCAACAAAATAGGCATATTTTTCAGGAACTCTTGTTTAAGTGACTAGTCCAAGCCAATCTCATCCTATGAATTGTATGCATTTAATGATAGGAAAAAATGTACTAGTATTCTAGTCTGCCAATAACCATTAAGAAAGTCAGGACTTGTATCCTCATCCAACTATATCAGATTCCAGCATTCTATACTTTCCAGTTATTTATTTTCATGATTTGTTTTCATTTTGTTGATATCAGAATTAGATAAATGTCCAGTAGATACGTATATTAAGCTTGTATTTGCCAAGATATATACCAGATAGTTGAGTTTTGCATAGCTGATATCATCACAAATGTCCTATTTCAGTTAGCAAAAGGTGTCAAGAGTTCAATAYTCTCTGACTAGGTTGTGTTAGATATTCCACATATGGAGGGTGTAACGTTTAATAGCAAAATTTACTTCTTTGAAGATATTTGATGTTACATGGGATTTTTGATTTAGCAGAGTGAACACTGAAATCACAATACAAATGTATACATTTAGCAAACTATTGCAATTGTAATACACAGTTCAGCTGCAATACCAGTGTGATCCCTGTTACTGTCTCTGTAATACGCTCACTGTCACAACACTGGATACCCCTAATCCCCAGGAAGGAAAATGTGAGTTGAAGTCAGCTCAAGCCCATTGCTCTCTTCGAAACTTCTGTTAACTGTTCAGCTTTTATACTCTCTATAGGGCTAAGCCAGGTATACAGTTCCCCCATGCTGGTCTGGCTGACTCAGGGAGAGGTTCACACTATTTTGATAAACTCAGGAAGAAACATTTACACCCWCTGATCCATTCAGCTGACATAGCTGTTCATCTAAAACGAAGGCCTCCCTCCGGTCCCCTCTGCGTTGAAATGAAGTCAGTTTTCCCTGCAATAGCTTTGGTCAGTCCCACCCTAAATCAGTCCTGAGCTTCATGGACACCTCACCCTTGCCCATCTCCTCTGAGCCTTCTTTCATTGTAGGAGTTTATTGGCTAGTCACAAAAGATYGTCCATTGAAGCAAGTCTATAGATTATGCTTTTACTTTTTTCACTTTTGAACTGAGTATATATTTGACTGAATAATAGCTGTTGAGTAATTATCTGAATGTCCYCCCCTTTTTTTTCCCCTCCCTTCAATCCTGCAATAAATAAATAGGTTACTTGGAAGAAATAAGAGGTCAATACTTACTTAACCTCAAGGGTAAATGTCTGTTCTTACTTCAGTTAAAAAAGATGAGGAYATTATAGAAATGTATGCTCTTTCTAAGAAAAGCCCTGGTTTTACTTCCACAGATACTGGACTGAGCTTATTATGTAAAGTCCTCTAAGTTCTTCTGTAATAAGACTAGTTCTCTTTGTTAGTCATGTTTTGATTTTGTCTTTTATTCATTTTTTTGAAACTTCACAGAAACACTACATGATTCACTATGCCAGAATAATCTCTTAAACTCCAACTTATTTCTCTAAGGATAATTAAATATGATGCTTTATTAAAATAATAAAGCCACAAATTTACATTGTAAGGAATAAACTCCAATTTATAACAGAGTATAGGCAAAATACCAAATGTACACAATGAAAAAGAATAAAAGAGAAYGATTAAAAGAATATCAAAACAAAAAAAGATAAGAAAAAATAGAGATGATTTACAAAGCATGTAACATACAGTGACTGAAAGAATACCTAAGAAGATAAAATTCCCCCAGTTACATTAGAATTTGAAAAAATCAGACAGGTTTAATGCACTAAAATGTTCATGAAATGGCAAAAAGTGAATAAAAAATGCCTTCCAAAAATAAATTTTAAAATACTCATTTTGTATTTCAACAGACTTGAATTCAGTAGCAGTCAATTTATATAATTATGAATTTACATTACAATCTTTTATTTTCCAATTAATTTTACAGATAACATACTTGKGAATTATTTTATGAAAAAGAAATATCATTTCCATTCTTACTAACAAAAGCCATGTATGTGGTATAAACTTGTTATTTACTGATCCTGAAGAGAAATACTGTGAAACAGGAATAGAAGGGCAAATAAATTTGATGATGCACAATTATAAATGGCATATACATAGAAATTATGTTTTAAAAAAAATATTAAATCAAAAATAAATTGTTTTCAAGTTACTCATAAGAAACATAAAACACTGTCAAAACTAAAAAAAAACACAAAAAACAAAAAACAAGAATTGAACTTCTCCATTAGCTTTTTCATCAAAGTTTGTATGCAACTGTGAATCTCATTTTTACAAAACTCCATATCTACTAAAAATGTTTTTTTTTAATTATTTTTCAGATAGAAAATGATCCTATAGGTTCGTTTTACTTGTATAGCAATTAGAAAACTGAGTCAAAAGACTAGCAACACCCAGCTGAGTCATTTTTGCTATTATAAATTAATTTCTTCCTCTGAATTAATTAAAATCAACTAAACTATAAACACATAGTAACTACTGGGTAGCACGGTAGTATGAACATATTAATTTGATTATATAATACAAATAAAAATTAGTTTCAGCATGTGTGGGGTATTTTTGCCTTTTTTTTTTTTCTTAGAAAAGAAATCCAGAAACATATTAAAGTGAACTACAATTGATTACAAATTATATGCTGTACATAATCAAAGTGTGGACTAATTGTGCTATGGTTGAAAAGRCATATGTAAAGCAGTCTGACTTCAGTAATGGTATATTCTTCAATGTAGATTTGCTGTCTCAAATAAGTAATGTGCATTGTGTAGAGAAATAATAATGGATTTTCTCTATGGGAAGAGGTAGGAGATGTCATATATCTTCACTTTAGTAAGGTTTGGGAATTTTAAACCTGTTTCTATAATGAAAAAGGAAACGTGAATGAAACTTCTTTAGGAGGGGTGCAAAGATGTTTGAGCTAAAAGAATAACTTCATTACAATACAATTCATTATAAAAATTAAAGAAATACTATTTTTTTTTTTGGGGGGGGATGGTAGGATTTTCATGAACCCAGCTTTGTTTATTAATAATATAGTAGAAGAGGTAGTATGCACATTAAACGTACAGGAAAYGTGCAAATTATAAGTGCATGGTATAGTAAGATCACAATTCATCCGTGGCTAGAATCTATATTTAAGCAAGTGTGAGCTCTTACACAGACATAGACCAGGAACGGGAAACAACTCCATTAGCACTGCAAGTTCAGAGAAGGATCTCAAATCTACTGGTGATCATACACCAGTCTGGATCAACAACTGACATGAAGTTGCAAAAAGGATAGTGCATTTTACCTTGTTTTCACTCTTGTTGCATCCAGTTGCAACAAGTCTTGAGTCTTGCATCCAGTTTGGAACATTGTAGTACTAGAAATATGTGGAGCAGTTGAAGAGCACTAAGAGGAAACATGAACATAATAAAAAATCTTAAAGAATTGATAAGAAAGTATGTGCAAACTTATATTGTCTAGTTTAATAAAACAGAAGACTGAGGGGCCGTATGATAATACACTTCACACATATAGATGTACCCAAGAAAAAAAGGAGAAAAATTTGTCCTACAGGTTAAATGCAAACAATGGCAGATATAATGGGGTTAAACTGTAACAAGGAAGATTCAGGTTAGACATTAGGACATTTTTATAATAGCAGAGAGATTTAATTACCTGAATAAATTCTGTGGCGAAGGCATGCTGTATTCTGGAGTTTGTTCGGAAAAAAAAATAAAATAAACAAACATCTGTCACAAATGAAGAGGAAAATGAAAGGGAGAATAAGAAAAGAGGTATGGGAAATGAGAATGTCAGGAATGAAGAGGAGGAAGGAAGATAGATTGGTTTCTTTCAACAGTGTGACTCCAGTAGTCTTTTCAGAGTGATGGGATGACATAGACTTCTAGATTGGGTTTGGGGGGAAAAATGAGTGTAAATTATTCTCATCAATTTCTTATGAAATCTGGATAACACACTTAAATTAGGAGACTAGYTGGCTTGGCCCAGTCTGTAGGCAACTAAGAGAAAAATGCAGTTCTAAATAGTGAAACTCACTGGAATGAAACCAAGCTCAGTCCTTCATCCATTCTTCCCTGACTGTGTAACATCCCTTATTCACAAAGATGTNAAAAAAAAAAAAAAAAAAAGGCAATTAATGATCATGTGGTAAACTTATAATAAATATATACTATGTTGATAACATTTTATAATCATTTATATTCCCTGAATACATCAAGCAATATGTGTTAAAAACCCATACAAAAGAATTTGAATGTCTTTTTTTTCTGACAAGATTTATTAAAATATCAAAAAAAAAAAAAAAAAAAAAAAAAGCCAATCAAATTATCAGCAATCATTTTTAAGGTAATCCTTTTGAGAATATATATGCATATTAGACATGGCAATGGGGGATCCTCTTGTACCTCTCCTGGGAAACCTGCATGCATGATTACCTCTATGCCTGTAGACCAATGCACACAGCATGGGGAATAAACAGGAGGAGCTGGAGATCTGTGTGCGGTCGCAGGGCCATGATCTCATTGCAATCACGGAGACATGGTGGGATAGCTCACAKGACTGGAATGCTGCCAYGGATGGATATGTGCTTTTTAGGAGCRACAGGCCAGGAAGGTGAGGCGGTGRAGCTGCTCTTTACGTGAGAGAGGAGCTGGAATCCATCGAGCTCTGCCTAGGGGTGGAGGAGGAGGAGGAGGCAGTYGAGAGCTTATGGGTAAAGATCAAAGGGCARGCTAGCATGGGAGTTGTGGTGTGGGTGTCTACTACAGGTGACCYGACCAGGAAGAGGAAGTTGATGAGGCCTTCTASAGACAGSTGGAAGTAACCTCATGATCGCAGGCYGTGGTTCTCCTGGGGGACTTCAACCACCCTGATATCTGCTGGAAGAACAACACAGCTAGGCACAAACAGTCCARGAGGCTCCTGCAGAGCACTGATGATAACTTTTTGACACAAGTGGTTGGAGAGCCTATGAGGAGTGTCCTCCTGGACTTTGTCCTAAGCAACAAAGGACTGGTTGGAGGAGTGAAGGTTGGGGGCAGCTTTGGCTTTTGMAGTGACCGTGAGATGATGCAGTTCAGGATCCTGCATGGAGGAAGGAAACCAATAAATAGGTGTGCAACCCCTGACATCAGGAGAGTGGACTTTGRCCTCTTCAGGGAATTACTTGGAGGAGTCTCATGGGTTAGGGCCCTAGAAGGAAGGGAGATTCAARAGAGCTGGTTAATGTTCAAGGCTCACTTCCTCCAAGCTCAGGAGTGGTGCATCCCTATGAGCAAGAAGTCCAGCAAAGGGGGCAGAAGACCTACATGGATGAGCAAGAAGCTCCTGACAAAACTCAAACAGAAGAAGGAGGTACACAGAATGTGGAAGAGGGGACAGGCCACTTGGGAAGAATACAGGAACACTGTCAGAGTATGAAGGGAAGAGACAAGGAAAGCTCAGGCACATTTGGAATTAAATCTGGCAAGGGATGTCAAGGGTCTATCAAAGGATGTCTTTACTGCTAAGACTGGCTGTYGGGATCCCAGAGCCTGAAGATGATAAAGAAAGTCTGGAGAAAATAAGACTTTCTTTTGGCTGAGGAGGATCRGGTTAGAGATCGTTTAGGCAAACTTGATATCCATAAATACATGGGACTTGATGGATGCACCTACAAGAGCTGAGGGAGATGGTGGGTGTTGCCAGGCCACTCTCCATCATCTTTGAACATGGAGAACAGGAGAGGTGCCTGAGGACTGGAAGAAAGGCAATGTCACTCCAGTCTTCAAAAAGGGCAAGAAGGAGGACCCAGGCAACTACAGGCCAGTCAGCCTCACCTCCATCCCTGGATGAAGGGACAGAGTGCCTMCTTAACAAGTTTGCTGATGATACCAAACTTCTTATCTAAACTAATATGATCCTCTTCAGAAAACTTTTTCAATCAAAGTYAGCAAATGGACAGATCTCCCACTGATTGCTATACAAACAAGACTTGCTTCTTTGTTAGTATTTTTCTTTTTTGAGCATGGATAATGTAATAATTTTATACCTCTGATAATAATCTTACAAAAGACAACTGATAATTAAAGTGTAACAGAACACTAAAAAAGTTATTTGCAARTCAAGTGAGAAAAGCTGACATTCACAATTGTAGTGTCATATGCAAATGACAGAGAGGGAAATGACTGTAGTACTGCTGTGGTTAAGTTTGGATTGCTTTTTGGAAATTGTATAGTATGCAACTAAGCTAATATAAGCAAGAAAAATACCATACTATTTCTCTAGGCATTTTTTTTCAAGGAATTATCAAAAATATTATGACATATACATACAGTATAATGCAGCTGGTTAAAATAGATCATTTTGTGTTCTAAGTAGGGAGAAAAKAACATGCAACATTTAAAGAGGCGATGAAAATAGTACTGCTATTATAATTCAGGAACCTCTATTTTTCAACTATTTTTAAAAACAAAGTGCAAACATAATTGGAARTATGAATGCAATTTTCCTGTTGTTAAGAACATTACAAAAAATAYGTAGTTATATCACTTGTTACAATGAGCCTGTTCAGAGTATCCAGCCTTTTCCGTTTTGACCTTCTGCAAAATCATTTATCTCAGTAGAGATTTACTTGTAATTATTATTAATGAAAACAACTTTCTTCCATACTTTTAGTTTTGTACATGAGTTAATACTTATTAAATTTGAAAAAGAGTTATGGATTCAAATGAATTCAATAACTGGTTGAACTTGGTGTACATTTTTACCATAGTTACCAGAACCCTCTGAAAGAACAGAGTATGTACAGTCTTGAAATGTG
>NW_028186867.1:4502623-4562513 GCF_003343005.1 Rhea americana | reverse complement strand
ACCATTAATGATGTTTGGATTCTCTGGAATAACTTTATGCATTTATATATGTGTATATATATACACATATATATGTATGTATGTGTAAATATGTGTGTATGTAAACTTCACAAGGAAAGTGCTCTAAGGTAAATTTTTACTTCTGCTGCCATTAATCAGACYCTTCAGCAGGAAACATCCAATTACTGTTCAACCAGTTCTCTTTGGGGCCTATTTCTTTTGATCTTTTAYAGCAACATCTTTCTATTCCAGTGCCCATGCCCATATCCTCTCTGGATTATTTTCCACATCAAAGGAGGTCTTTCTTGCCTCTGAAGACTCTTCAGTTTTGATCTTGCTGCAGTCATCATGAGAGAGAGAGAAAGCAGAAAAAGTAATACTAATTATACACTGTGTTGACCTCCATTGTGTACAGTATGTTTACTAAGATTTAAGGTTTACACAAAAAGCAAAGAATATCAAATAAATTTCTAAAATTTTGTTTTACCAAAAGCTTTTCAGCCAAGAATTACTATGAGAAGAAATAACAGATTAATCTATCAATACCATTWCATATTTAAACAACCACTAGTAATTGTTGTTCATTCAAAGGGTCATTGTCATGAGAAGGAACAGAAATAGGTATTTTCACCTCCAGTGCTTTACAAGTAAACTCAATTTATGTTTGCTATTTACCAGATATGGAATTGATGAGTTGCTTAATTTTGATAGACTATGTTATTAGGAAAGTGGTACAAATAAAAAGTCTAACAATTTGAGGGAGAGATTTCCAAAGAAATGAAGACTAGTTTTATACTCTCAYTGCATGCTTTGTTTATCTTAGATTTATAGTGAGATAATTTAATTTATGAAGAGTAGAAAACAAAAGAACCAAGATTTAGTTCGTACCTTCATACAACAGTTATACTCTCAGCAGCTTTCTTAGCTTTCTGTGACTTTTCCTTCATCTGTTCCCCAACTCACCAATCTCACACACTCAGACAGAATAGTTGTTATTTCTGGTGCATAAACACAGTAAGTCACAGTAAATTTTGRTAAGTTCAGTGGCATATGTCACAATCTGAATCTCCAACTCTGGGTTGCAAAACAGATTGCGCTAGGTTTGGTGATACCCTGTGGACAAATGAAAGGGAAGTCAACACCGAGTGACTGATAAACCCAACTAAATCCTTTTATGGGCTGCACAAGAGGAATGACTAAGCGGTCGGGAGTGCAGTCCTAACTATTTATACGGTATGTTATACTACAAAAGCAAAGCGGAACTTTCTCTACTGTGTGTTATCAGTGAGTTAGAGAAGGTTGAAGAAAAGGGAGAAAGAAAGGAAAAGAAATAAAGATGATAGGAAAGAGAGAGATCACCACCCTYGGTTCCAACGATGTTTTGTCCCACGTTGTCCCTCACTTGAGGTTCCTGGATGCTGGCCTGCAGCTACCTGCCTTATCTTGAGCCTTTAATAGTTTCTTGTTTTCCAAGATACTCCCATCAGGCAGAGTTTCATCAGCAAGTTTGATCTGGGRGTGTAGGGGGTCCTGGTGGTCGACTTGTCCTCTCTATTGCCGTGACTGCGGTATTACCTTTCTGTGCGCTTGCACCCTTAATCTTTAGTCAGAATGGGAGAGTTAATGAAGGGGCAGCACCGTCTTGCCTACATAAGACTTGCCATCTCCCACCACTTCCTGGCTCTGAAAGCAGTTTGTTTAAGGCATACCTCACATACCATGTCCATGACAGCGTATACCATTTTACCAACTGTGAAGCACACACAACCTTTCTGATTTCCTGTGTAGAGCAACTTCAGTAGATCTATATTGCMAAAATAATGAACCAGTCTTTCATTACTTAATCCACACTGGTTTTAAATCTGAGACTGAGTTCTAGGTGTCTCTTATTTCAATTTTTTCAAACAACATTTCCTCTCGAATATAAGAAAAAGAAAGAATGTAATGAGGAAAAAGATTAGGATGTAGATGTTTATTAAGTGGTATTAATAGTAATCTCTTTTAGGAGAAATAAGAAAGGGAATGTGGGATATGCTACCATGGGACTTTTATTTTTCTAAAGTCTTTAAGTTAATGTCTCCACTTTAACAGAGCATTCAAAAGAGATTATTATGTAAACATGACAACATTATTATTATTCCATCAAATAAAAATGTTTTATATTCTGCTTATCAGTAATTCTCACAAGGCACACTTCAGTTTTGATCAAGTACACCTTGACTGAACTTCACAAAAATCAGCAGATGTTTGTCTAGTAGTTTTATGGATTTTATTTTATTTTTTTAAGGAATGTCAGGACAAAAGTCTTGGCTATATAGCAGTCATAAGAACTTTGCCTAACTGCCTAATTTAGGAAGGACTAATTTTTGCATTCTTTAACCAAGCTAAGTAATTTGCGGACACTATCTCTGCATACTTTATCATAAGCACTTAATTACCATTGCTTTGATGAGATAGTCTCAGATATGAAGTCAGAAATAGCACCACAAAGTCAATGGAATTACTCTAGAGTAAGAAATGACATAAATCTGGGAATACATTATTGTTATCAGCATACAGACACTTTGGCAAAAAACTAATGGAAAAATCCAAAACTCTGGGCTTCTTAAAGTATTTTTTCTCCTTATTAGTAAAAGAATATGGTCTAGGCAACTTAAAAAAGAGATGATCTCAACCTCAGAAGTCCAAAACAAAAGCAACTATACCCAGGARTTAGACTTAACAAAATTCTGAGTAAACAACTTATTTGTTGTCTTTATACYTTACTCAAAAACTGACAATAATTTCCATTTAAAAAAGGAAAATATCTATAAAGTCTAAGAGCCTGTTCTCAGAACTAAACACTATTCTCACAGTATAAATAAAAACTTCAAAAAATATGTGGACTTGCTATCTGATTAACTGATGGCAGAATACTCCTTTCAGAAAGCATAGAATATAATTCACTCATTTAAAATTAGTTTCACTTCAGTGGWGTAAATTTTGCCTTCCTCTCTTAGTAAGATACCACCAAAGCACTCTTGATAGATACACTCCTTTTAATTCTACTARATCTTTCAGCTGAGAATCAATGGTTTATTTGAGCATGAAAGGTGATCATTTGTCTATTACAAATTTAATCAGACTGAAACAAAAGCAGTTTGACTTGGAGGAAACAACAGGTGATTGATCAAGTAATTTCTAGCTCTGTAAAAATATGGAGTTCTTTAAAATATATTCTTAAAAATATAGACTTCTTAATAAGCAGTCTTTCCCTATGTATACCACAGCAAATATAAAATCAGTGTAGGATTATTATCCTTTCTATTAATTTGTACCGGAGAGTGGAACTCTGMTATTATTCTTTTTCAGTTATTTGGAGATCACTAATGAACATGGTAACTGGAGAGGACTGTGAAAATTAAGAATATGGTAGACATTTGTAAAATCCCTGACATGATAACAAAATCATGAGACAGTAAGTACTTAAAATGCTTAAATCAGAGAAAAGAAATTAAGCAAAACTAGCCTCCTTATTTAGCCTATTTAACTATTTAGAAGCGTTGGTGTCTTTCTTAGCTATTTTGTAATCATTTTCCCCAGTGATGAAATAAGGCATCAATAATTACAGGAATTAGTTTTCAAACAATACTATGCTTAATACTGTGTTTCATATTTCTTATTCTCTCTATTATTCAGTTGTTAGCACTGCTGCTTGTCATAGTAATGACACTACTCAGTCCCAGAAAATCTCTCTTTATRTTTTAGAATCAAAAGCCCACAGCTTTAGCTTTTTCACAACTAGTTGCTGCAGCTGTATCAATTTTCCAGCTAGTAAATAGTCACTAAAGTTTGTTCCTTATTTTCATTCTGATAGGATAAGTCACAGCTTCTCAAAGATATTATCTAGTTATAATTAAGGGGAGTTCAGTTTGCATATTTGATTGTACAAGTGCACAACAGCTATTGCACTGCTTTATTGAATGGGCTACTTGATTCTGCTTTTGTTGATATGCCCAATAATAGTAAATGAGAATATACAGTTTTCAGCATAAAATCAAAATGATTTTCATGCATTTATAGTAGATAATGAGGTAATTTTCACAAAAAAATCTTCACTGATGTCAACAAAGACTTACTTAAATTTCATAGCAGCTGGCTTTATTATTTGATGAATTTTAATTTTCTGTTGTTGTGGAGCAGAGTATTGGAAGCACTGTGGTAGCATTCAAATTGTTTTGTTTGGCTATATTTGCATCCTGGTAAGAATAGCCTTATGTGTACTCTGCTGGATTGCCTGTGCTGACAATATATTGACTTTAAAAATTTTAAAATAAATATGAGTTATTTGAAATCTCAGATAAAACTGATGGAATCCTGGAATAAACTGTGATGTAACATGCAGTTTCCYGGGGTTTTAGAGAAGTGACAAAAGTGGAATGTTAAGAAACATCATTCAGTGATCTTTGCGGAAGCATGTACTTACTTATCCACTGTATATATATAAATCTTCTCACAGGTAAATATGCTTCAATCCTAAATTAAAGTTTTATGTTTTGTTTTGTTTTGTTGTGCTTTATTTATTTATTTAACACCATAGTATACTAAATCGACTAAATTAACTGAATCTGTTTTATTAAGAATTTCAAATTTTTCTGTATGATTTTTCTGGATATGGTGTCCTACTGCATCAATACATATCCAGAATATACAACAGATGACAATCTGATTTCAGACTGTAATGAAATAATGAGAGACCTTTAAAGACAATTTAGCTACTGAACTCTATGTGAAACAAGCCATGTGAGAAGAGGTATACTCTCTGTGTTTCTCTTTAAAAAGTCTACTARAGAAAGACTCAAGATTTATAGTGAAAGTATGCAGCCGCCTATTTGTATATGCTAATTGGTAGATTTTTTAAAATATATTATTTCGTTGTGTTCTTATCTAAAAACGATACTGCAATATGAACTCTCTTTGCATAATTTCTAACAAAAYAGCAGATGCTGTATAGTATCAATATGGTAGAAAACATGATAAAAATGTGCTTAGCCTTTTTTAGCACTAGTTTTCAGGGTTTTTTATATAGTAATTCTTAAGATTTTCTTGAATCTGTTCATATTTTGTATTTTTACCCTTATTTGTCAATGTCTGCCTTCTGTTACTTCTGTGCATAAGGAATTATTTTTAAATATCCGTGATAATGAAGTGTGCTGGTTGAATTATTCATTGTTAATAGTATCAATTGAAAATGTAGCCACCTATTTTGTTATTTATTTATTTTTCCTAATTAAACTCTTCAAAATTTATTTCTCAATGACATTTTCCACACAGTTTCTCAGAAACTGGATTTCTGTTGTGTGGAGTGCTCTTGAATCGATCATTTTAGCTACTTGTAATTAGTTGTGTATAAGAAGAGAAAAGGTATTCATTTAGATTACATATAAATAAATCATGTTAAAAACACCTTTCTGTTCCCTAGTTACAGACTGAAAAAATTTAGTATAAACAGTAAGTAAATGACATATTTCTGTTTCAGAATCTTGGCTAATCAAACTATTTGGAAAATATTTTGATATTCAAAAATTATATATTGTATATCCTGAGAATTTATCAACTGCAATAATAATAAATAATATTGTTGTACTGCCTTTGGTAAGTTTTTCTTTGTAAGCATAAATCAAAGCTCTCTGACATTAAGAGTCGGGTAAATACTGAAAGATCCTTTTCCTTATGGATCCACTCTTCCTTAAGGTAAACAGAGCAAAAGCAAAGTCTTCAAGCAGAGTGTTTTTTTTTTTTTTGGGGGGGGGGGGGGTAGAGTGTGCGACTGGAAAATGCACCGCTAACGCATCCCTCTAGAAACAGGTCACTCCCTCTGTGGATCCTGCTGTCTAGACTCTTCCTGTTTTTTTTTTTTGGGGGGGGGTAGAGTATTTAACTGGTATTTGAGAGATACTAAATCAAAAGATTCCAGACTGTTCTTAAGTTTTCCCATGAATTTTTTTTGTCCCCAAAGGTCGCCATTTCTAGATTGGCTGATTACACTACGTAATTAGCACTCAGTCAGCTCTGGAAAGAGACTAGTGTGTTGTGATTCCTGTTACAASAAGAAGGCCGTTTTCCTGAGAGGAATAGAAGAACTGAAATGTATGTAATATAAAAACAGATGCAGATATCGATAGTATAATCATTTGATTGCAATACAAAGCCATGTTCACTGTACAAGTTCAAAACCTGGGTGGAGCTTCAATGTTTTACA
This sequence comes from Rhea americana, assembly GCF_003343005.1. NCBI lineage: Eukaryota > Metazoa > Chordata > Aves > Rheiformes > Rheidae > Rhea > Rhea americana. The sequence goes on along the minus strand of NW_028186867.1, from coordinate 4,556,272 downwards.
TGGTCTATTAAAGATCTCCATTTACAATATAAACATAGTAATATTATTGTTGATTATATTCTATATAACACTAAATTCTCCAGGTTTCTACTGCATTATTGTTCACTTAATTCACCAACAGTTTTGGAGAAGAAAGCCAATGGAAATTCAATGCCCATGCAAGTTTGCAATTTGATATGTCTTTTATACTGAATACAGTAAGCATACCCATTTTTGGTTAAACCTTCCCAAGATGGTGAAGAATTAATCAGTATATAATTTGCAATAATTGAAGGCATATGATTAATACCAAATTTTGAATTTGAAGCCCTACTATCCTTTCTCTAGCATACATAGTATGTACAATGTTTAAATGGTAACTTCTGTAAACATTAAGGAAAATAATATTTGAAATAAAATTTCTGTCTAAAGGTCTTGTAAATTAAAAATGTAAGAGTCTTCTCTTATTAGATCTTTTTGTTTATTTTACTGAGAACAAGATTATTTCCCACAGTTCACAATTCAATATATTATATTGAATATTAATATGCAGTTCGTGGGTTGACTTAAGTGGGTTTGATGCTGAGCTCAGTTAAAATGTTAAAATACATTATACCATCTGAAGTCACTGAAATTAGAAGAATGGAAGTTAAGAATAAGCAAGAACTAGACCAAACATCAGCTCAAACTGCTTGTCAAGATGTCACAAGTGTCATGCGTGTAGGTGGACTGTAGTAGTATTGCCAATGCTATGAAATCAAGGCTTAAGCTTCTGCTCTCTCCTGCTGGCAAACTAGCAAGGAGAAAAAGGAGCCTTTAGGACAGGGAGACCTCAGTAAAAGAGTGGGGCAGTGGGACTTGTGCCTAAAAAATGCAAGGAGAGGCTGGGGAAAGGGGCCAAGGGTTAAAGGGCTTTTTATCTGGGGGGGGGAGGAGAAGAGAAAAAAAAAAAGCTTTCCTTAGAAAAACTTTGATGTTTTTCTCAATATACTTACATTATCAGATTCTCATTTAACTATTCAATTATTATGAAGTGGGAAATGTTAACTTGAGTTCTGCTGGATCTAGGGCTAATAATAATAGCAATAATAATGTGTCACTCGCTCAGATTTTTTTTAAACTCTTTCATCCTAACCATTCAAATTTCACTTCCATCACAATACTCATAATATCATGAGGATTAGAACGGAATACATTTTTTATTCTAAAATAACATTTTTTCTAGTAGAATTTCTGAGAGATATCCAGAAGCTAAAGTTAAATAAGTCTCCTGTCTTGCTTTAAACTACATACTGAGTAGCACTGGGCACCTTGTTGTTGATTGTGCTGGGTGTAAATGAAACAAACCATGTTTGATACCTTTCAAGAGATCAGATCAGCCTCTCTTACATTAAAAATTTAAAGAGTACCAATTTTAAAGTACTTTGGCAATATTTGATTTTGTTAAGTTTATTTTTCAATTATTTATCCAACTGAGATATACCTATTATAGGTGGACTGCAATTTTGATCCTTGCTTGAAATGCATATTTTGTGATTATTCAGTGCCTATTGTTCCTAGGTAAGCGGGGGGGTTTTATTATTATTAATATATACAAGTTTTGCTAGAGGAAACCTCGAGAGATTTCTAGAGAAAAGAGGAATGTGTTCTCCAAAGGTCATTTACTGCATGCAACTAATGTCATATGAATTCATCTTCTGTGTCCTTTCTTTTTATTCCTTTTCTATCAGTAAATAGTTAATATTGTCCTAAAGAGGTTGTTTACTGGTGCAGAAAATCTAGTCATTAATAGTCTGATTTGCTGATACTAGATTCAGTACTAAAACAAACAATTGGCTTGTGGTTAGCACTTTATCTTACCTATTTAATTGTAAATTACACTTCAGATGAATGAATGCATTTTTCAGGTTACCCAGCATCCATTTTTTAATTATTTGACACTGTAGAAATTATTTTTATTTCTAAATCTTTTTAATATTATAGTTCTAAAGATTTGTTAAAATAATACTCATATAACTATCTACATAAACATAGAACTTCTGAATCTTTCAGAAAAATTAACTGGATATATAGAGGGCTTGATAGAATGAGCTATACTGTAGCTTTTGCTATATCTTTGTCTCAGACCTGCAAATATTATTAACATGCACATTTAATAAATAATCTCACTAGAATAAAGCATTTAGGGTGAGAGCAATGCTATTGGATAATCTTCATCAACTTTCTTTTATCAATGCCATGGGAATCTACATGAAAATGAGACTGCTTTAGAAAGATGTGGGCTACATGTCTCTATGCCAAATGAGTTTTTGAGGATGAGAAGTAGAAAACATAACATTATTCTTTTCTGAATTATTTGTGCTATGGTGATATGGAAGCTCTTAAAACTGAAACTAAAGAGAAAACAAGCCTGTGGTTGAGCCTTTTTTGAGTCCTGAACTCAAATGAATAATGCCTTAAATTAAACCTCCCAACAAAATAATGTTTACTTTTGCTTTCTATTTCCATCTCAGCTGGGAAAATGAAAAACAGGCTATCATCATCATCATTCCTGCAGCAGAATGATGAATATATACAAAGCTCAAGGTCATGCTGAAAAAAGTTCCAGAAATTCACCAAGCCTTTCCAATTTCCTTTCACAGAAGAAAGGAAATTAGAAATATTAATACTGAATTATAAACACTAAAATTAATATATGTGAAACACTTGAATACATATAAAATACGAATGTGTGTGGATATATAGAAATATTTAAATTAATATTTACAAATGTAAATTAAATTTATTTTTTTTTCTAGAGAAAAAGTGATATGGTATATTTTAACAAAATTTCTAAATCAACTTCTAYACAAAAGTGTGGTCCACATAAAATTACACTTTCCTCATGGTATTTTAGGAACATAGGAACTGATATATTGGATTAAGACTAGTTTTTAGTTCATCTCATCCATTTTCTGAAATATCCTGTCTTTAGGAATACCTGGTGGGAAATTACAAAAGAAATACCCACTGTAACACCTTTTCCCTCTCAAGAAATACAGTCATGGGTTCTTCACACTTTTTAGGAGTATAATTCCAGGGAAGGTCTTGGTGCTCACCATTAATGTTGAAGACYTTTACAGTCCCTGCAGATCAGTCTAGGAAACTGTTGTAAAATAAATACAGGAAATACCTCTCTACTCCCAAACAGTTAAAGACCTTCATGTTGGTATCCTTTATATAGCACTATTTCAGTCCATGTTTAATGCACCAACAATATGTGCTGTCTCAAGTAGTCTTGATCAAGGTATGGACCGATTCACACCACTAAAATGGAGAACTTGATCCACGCTACAGCTTTTCTGAAAAAGCTGAAGAACATCCTATGGGATAGAGTGTGAAGCTGTAGTGAGATAAAACATACTGTACTTTGTTGAGGAATGTTTGTTGGCAATGTGGATTAGTCCAGAGTATAAAATAGCTCTCCTGTCATCACCAATGTATCTCTTATTCACCTATACAGGAGAAAAGGCAGTCAGGAAAAGACTTTTTATTTATTTACTTATTTTTGGAGAAGAAGGACAGATTTCTGGTGATAGGAAGTTTTCCCATTGGATATTTTTCTTCCTTTTCTTTTTTCCTTTATTTTTTTCTTTTTCTTTTTTTCTTTTTAATTTCTTGACAATCTTTCTTATTCTTCTCTTATTTCCATAATTTTCTTCTTGCCAATTCTCTCCTTTGTTCAGATAAGAGAAAGAGGTTTCTTCTCTTTGTTTTAGAAAATCTGATGTCTCAAGCTGCAGTAAAAATAATGATCTGTGAAGTTGGAAAGAACTTGAATTCATAGTGAGGAGAACTCATTCTTTGTGTTTCTATTCACTGTGTCATTGGAGACACAATGACAGGAAGTTATCATGTAAAAATCAGTTCATGACTCCTCTCTCACTATGCTTTTAAATTTGGTGAGCCACATTTACGTTGGCAATTATCTTCAGAAACGATCTCCACAATCCACAATTTTTTGAGGTGACACCACAGTATCGACACAACATCATTGCTGAGGGTAGGAAAAATGGGATTTCCTTTTGAATCAAATGCCTCTAAATCGCTCTGCTGACTGAATGAAGACAATAAATGCCTAATATTCTAAATTCCTTTGTGGACCCAGGGCCTTAAAATTTAGATGTTACAACACCTAAGAAGAAAAYATCCAAATAGATCCTTTTCTTCTTATTTGACATTGATGGCACAACATAAATAAATTTGTTATTGTTCTAAACTGAATAATTTCCAGGCAGGARGCTTCCATACATCAGTAAATTTTCAAAATATCCTTTCAAATATATGTATAAAATCTTTACTCTTTCAATAAAAGATGTTCTTTCTTGGTTTTAACTTTTTCCCATTTTCTCTCCTTTACTGATTTTACTTTTATTACTAAAGGTATCACAGGCCTATATTCTTCATATATTTAGATGATGTTTCCAAAATGACTGTAAAAAACAAACTACACAACTGATATATAATGCTTTCAAATTTCCAGAATGAATAATATTGTCTTATTAAAGGCCATGAGAATTTTAAATAGTGATACTACATTGTAAAACAAAAATATTTACATTGTTTAAAATAAATGTACCAACATGGTTTTTTTTTTTTTGCTTTATTTCCAATACAATTTTGTTTTCTTCACATCTKTTTAGAATTTATGTCCATTTTTCATTAGAATTAAAATTACCCTTTCATTATTTGAATTTGCTTTTCTCTCCCATAGTGAAAAGATGCTTAATAAAGAGGCTCAGTCTATCACTATAAACATTTACAGTTTCTGGGCTGCACATCTGCATCCTAAGAAAATTAAGAGCCTAATCAAAATCRTATTTTGTTATATAGAGTCTCTGCTCTTCAGGCAGCTTCTGATGCACTTTATTAAATATTATTAGTTTCTCTACCAATACACTAGATGCATACACCAAAACGATTTTCTGGAAGCTTATGTAGATGTTCATTGCATCAACACAGCATTTCATAGAAACAGGGTATGCTCTGAATTAGATTCTATCAATTATGCTTCAGGAGTGTGTTAACAAATTGCCAAATCCAGTAGTCCAACAGAGGCACGGCTACTGCAGCTCCATGGCTCCYGCTGACCAGCAGTGAGGCAGAAGGTGTATTCCCAGTAGGCACACACCAGCACATGTTTATAATGCATATGCACAAATATACACAGTCGGCTATATGTACACCGATCAGCATTGACAAACACGCTCAGCRCTCACACAGACACAGACAGCACCAGCAGCCTCATCCTGCTCCCGTGTCCGGCTGACCAGCAGGAAGGTCCAATGGTGGGACATATGCATACATATGTACRAGGGGGAACCCTCCTGTAGCTGAGCTTGGGCACCAGGTCCAACCAGTAGCTGGCCCTGGATCCTCAGTCTCTCCATTTGCTGGCRCTGGACATACTAACCCCTGAGGCTGCAGCCTCCATCATGGTCTGCAACTGTGGTGACCCCTGGGATGACACACAGCCCCCCTCCCCCCCCGCCCACAAATGAGAGCCCCCTACCCAGGAAAGTGGTCAGGAACTGGGTCAGTGAGCAGACAGGATGGAGGTATAGCTCAGGCACAGTCATGGCTGAGCCAGCATACTGACTAGTGCCTGGTCACCCTTCTGACCCCTTTCCATTGGGAGCGTGCCCCATCCRTTTATCCATCCATGTGGTGCAAGGGAGTCTTCCACGGCTGGCATGGGGAGGGGGTCTCTCTCTGTGCAGAGCCTGTGCTCTGTCACCCTAACAGTAAAAAAGCTTTTCCTCATGTTCAGACAGAACTTCTCATGTTTCAGATTGTGCCCACGCCTCTCGTCCTATCGCTGGGCATCACTGAGGAGAGTCTKACCCCATCTTCTCTACAGCTTCCCTTCAGACACTTATATACATTAAAAAGATCCCTCTTCAGCCTTCTCTTCTCCAGCYTGAACAGGTCCAAGAAATGGACCTTATATATACAGCACCAGTCTCTTTATCATCTTTGTGGCCCTTCACTGGACTTACTCCAGCAGATCCCTGTCTTTTCTGTACTGGGAAGCCCAGTAGTGGACCCAGCAYTTCAGATGTGGTCTCACTAGGCTGAGTAAAGGGGSAGGATCACCTTCCTTGACCTTCATGAGGTTCCTCTCTGTCCATTTTTCCAGCCTGTGAAGGTCCCTCTGAATGGCAGCTGGGGTATCAGCCACTCCTCCCAGTTTCTGATCATCAGAAAACTTGCTTAGGGTGCACTCTATCACACCATCCAGGTCATTGATGAATAAGCTGAACAGGATGGGACCCAGTGTTGACTTCTGCTAGTGACAGGCCTCCAACTGSCCTTTGCACTGCTGAGCACAACCCTCTGAGCTTTACCAATCAGCCARTTCTCAATGCACCTCACTGCTCATCTATCGCACGCTTCTGAGCTTGCCAATTAAGATGTTATGGGAGACTGTCAAAAACCTTACTGAAGTCAACRAAGACAACATCCATTGCTCTCCCTTTATCTACCCATACAGTCATTCCATCACAGAAGGCTATCATGTTGCTTAAGCRTGATTTCTCCTTTGTGAGTCCATACTGACTACTCTTGATCACCTTATTGTGCTTGGAAATGGTGTCCCAGATGATCAGCTCCATTACCTTTCCAGAGACTGAGGTGAGGCTGACAGGCTTGTAGTTCCGTGGATCCTCCTTCTTGCCCTTTTTGAAGATAGGAGTGGCAATGGTTTTCTTCCAGTTCTCAGGCACATCTCCTGATCACCATGTACTTTCAGAGATGATTGAGAGTAGCCTCGCGATGATATTTGCTAGTTCTCTCAACACTTGTGGATGTATCCCATCAGGGCTCATGGACTTGTATATGTCAGATTTGCTTAGGTGATCCCTAACCTGATACTCTTGCAACAAGAGAAAGTCTTCCTTTTTCCMGACTTCCTGATCTTCAGGATCTGAGATTCCTGATGGTTGGTCTTATCAGTAAAGACTAAGRTGAAAGCATTCAGTGCCTCAGCTTTTCCTGTATCCTTTGCCATGAGGATCTCTGCCCTCTTCAGCAGCAGACTAACATTTTCCCTATTCTTCTATTTTTTATTGGTGTATTTGTGCTGATTTACTGATTCCCTTCTTGTCCTTGACAGCCTTCATCAGATTAAACTCCAGATGGGCCTTGCTAGCCCCATCCCTTCATGCTTAGACAATATTCCTTTACATTCTTTTCAGGTTACTTGTCCCTATTTAAAATTTATTAGGGGTAGATACACCTGGAGTGCAAGGGATAAGCCTCACCCTTGGAAAACCACTTGCTTGATCACATTGTCTTCCCTGGCAGGTAAGTTTTAATTGCTTGTTCCAGTGGAGAAAGAGAAACCTGGCAAAAGGATGGGGTCATTTTCATCATAGATTCCTAGAAATGGGCTAAAAAGGAGACTGTTGCTCTAATTAGGTTACTGTAAATTGAAAAATACTCGCTATGCCTGGTTTATTATTGAGTATTGTTACGAGATCACAGATAACTGAACATTAGGAAACAAACATAAACCATAAATTAATATTCATTGAACAACTGTTATAGATTGCATCTGGATTATTACAAAGTGGAGATATAATATTCCAAATGCTATATAAAAAGCAGTTTTGTGTATTGTTTTGTTTTAGCAAAAATAAAAGAAAAAGTCAGTTTTAAAAGAGATAAAGAGAGCCATATATATGTTCAAAATTATATTTAAGAATTCCATAAAAAATATGTTATTCACTAATAAGCTCTGAAAGACCCTAGTTATTGTAATAGAGTACTAGTAAATACATATTTCACATCCATGAAACTATTACAGAATGGCTGTACAATTAAGGAAGTGTACTAACTAAAAATAATAAAATATTAAAAACAAATTTAAAAAGTTTACTTTGTCAATATTTGAGAAATTGCTTGATGTTGTTTTCTTTAGCCTTTGAGGTTATCTCATCTGTATGTTAATAATGAGCTATGTTGTAAAGAAACTAGTACATTTGACAAAAGGATTACAATATTTTCTACCAGTAACAGAACATATATTCTGTCATTCTATGCACAGACATACACTCTCAGAGATACTTGCCTGTACACACATTCATAAATCTTAAAAATTATAGGATTTCCACATGAAATTGTAGAAGTATACAGTTCAAAAAAAAAAGTTAGAAACGTATCTATATAATAATAATAAATAATAATAATAATGCTATTATTATTATTATAACTCTCAGTATTTTCTTTAAAGAAAAAAATCAACCATTGCTTTTTTTCAGGAAATACTTTCAAAAAATTCTGAGAGTAAATTCCTGTTTGAATTACTCCTGCCGATTTTGGTGGGGTTTGAATCAAGCCCATAGAATTCTCATTATTACAATGTTTGTTATTTGATGAATAATATCCTGCAGATAGTTTACAAAACAACAAATGTATGTGTCATTCACTAGCCACAGAATTGCCTCAATCACTGGAGAAGCCCTAGACACCCTGGATGTGCCACAATGGATTCTGTGGAAATCCCCTTTGATCTTTCTACTACACATTAGTGCTGTATTTTGTCACAAGGATAAGACTTTCTTTCTTCTTTTTTTTTCATTCCTTCATCATTTAGATGCTGTGCTTTACCTTATTCCCTTGCTTCCTTCCCTTTATCATCACTTCTTTCATCAGCTTAATATACTGAATGAAAGACTKTCTAATAAAATGCATTTTTATAGACTTGTTTACATATTTTTTTCCATTCTTTCCATTCCCATCCTTTTTTCCTAATCTGGATCCTTTTGATCCTTTTTTCCTCTTCATTTTCGCTCTTACTCTATATCTCTTTTGTGATGTTATTTCTTGCCTTCCTTTTATTTGCCTATTAGTTTCTAGTGCAGTCATTGGAAAACTGAAGCAATTACTATCCTTTCACAACAAAAAATTCTGTCCACAGTCCTAAGTAGGGAGTTTTTCTCAAGACATGTAACTTCACACAGCCTTGATCCATATAAGCTAAGGCTTTTCTGTAAATCTACAAAGCATTTTGCTTTCTGTGTATCAAGTACTTTATATATAAGTGTACGGCTTTTRTTTGAAGAAAGGTAAATTGGGCAAATACATATTTTACAGAGAGAGATGTTAGCTGAGAGTGCTGCTCCTGCAAATTAGTAAGGGCTGATAGAAACAAAGCACTAGTTCTAGCTTCATAAACTTAGAATATTAGCTAAAGACAATGACTGTAACACAGAACAACTACAAAAATGAAATGGAGGAGCTAATAAGGCGCTCCAGAGTCAAGTATTAAGTTTGTTTAGTTTTTGTATGAATGAGAATTTTAATTACAAAAGTAACCATTTTACAGTCTAAAGCTTGATAATGAAGATAGAGAAAAGTTGTTTAACATGCCTATTCCCTTTATTTGCTGCTTTTGTGATAAAAACAAAATAAAACACAATCAACTACAAATCCCTGCAAAGGAGGGGTGTGTGTGGGGGAAGACACTACCAAGTAATCAAAAGGAYTTGACCTCCTCCCTCTGGTCCTGAGCCATGAAACTACTTCTATTTCTCCTCTCTTTCTTTGAATCATTTAAGCTGTCTCTGCTGGAGATTTCAGTGACTGAAGTAGGTATCATGTTTTATCTCAATGGCAGAACATTCCTGGCTTGATGTCAGCATATAAAGACATACAATGACCTTTATTGTTGTTGTTGTTATCGTTATTTTGCAACAAAAAAGATGAAAGTTTCAGAAACTGACACCACAGAACAAGATTAAGTATATGCAAAATAGTTATTCTACCCATTGTAACAATAAGATCTAATGAACATCCTCACCAAAATTGTTCTAGCAGTATATCAAAGTCGAATGGCAGTCTCTAATTTTCGTGTGCCTAAAAATTATCTTTTAACTCAAGTTGTTTTTGTTAGCAGAAATCCTTTCATTCTGTCTATATATGTCAACCTCTCAGGATGCTAATTGTTGTTTAGCTTTGTAACTCATTTATGCCTCTTGTTGCACAGTGTTGGGCAACGTATTTAACAGCCATCTCACCATTACATATTCTGGACTGCAAATGTTGTATAGGAAATTGTTTATGCAATGCTTCTTAATGATGCTATTAAGATCTGTTCCCCTGCAGTGAAATGCTTAAATAACAATGAAATAAAAGTCAAAGCYTCCAGAAAACACACCATAAATGTTGCAGAATGATGATTCTCTGATTCATTCTGTTCAAGGTGAACATGCTTTCTAATAAAGACATTACAACTTCAAAATAATTGTATCTTCCTTTCAAATTCCTCAGAGACTATTCCTATTGCTATTAAGTCTCCAAGTATTTCTCATATGGAGAGATACCACTCATTGCCGATGGTTCAGCGAAAAGATGAGTGATGTTGTTGTTGCTGTTGTTATTTTGAACTGCTACTTTCTACCTCTTCTTTTGTTAAGTTATTGAGTAAATTCAACTCTTTGTGATGCAGGCCTCCATACAGTGAATAGTGATAAACATTGCACTGTTACTTTTTTTCTTTTTTTTTTAAGAAAACTACTTATTTTTCTTTTTTTATATTTATTTATTTTTCTCATCTCTCTAAATTGAAGTAGCAGAGTTTCCTTGACTTCAGTGTGGCAAAGATTTTATCTACTGTTCTGGACAGTATACCAATAACTACCTTGAAGAAAATATTATCTCTTCATGATTTTGGTTCCTATAAATTTACAAAATATTTATAGGGTAAAAATATTTCAAAACATGCTGTAATTATTTATGCTAGAAGTGCTTTTTGTAAGCATTATGCATAAAGTTAGAGAGAATGAATGACTGAGATGATCTTACTACCTAAATAGGTGTAAAGGTGCAAAGAGAGTAAAAAGTAAGCATTTATACTTTATAAATGAGGAACAGAGTCAAAGAAACATTAAAGGTAGACTTTATCTAACCTGAGTTCACATAGCTAAACACTAGACTTATGTTGGAGCTAATTGCCTAGATTCTTCAGCGAAAGGACTTCAACCTTAAATTTGCAACTCTTTAGCTTTTTGCTCATAACTTTGCAACCTGCTCTGCCAGTTGTTTTCCATCTATACGCCTCTACATACTACTGTAAAAGTATCTTTTACCCTTGTGTTCCAAAGTGCCTTTATCCTCCTAGTCTTGCAGGAGAAGGCTCTGAAAACATTGCTGTACCTGTTAAGTAAGCTTTTGTTGGAGACAATTGCTATTTACATGTGAATTGCTTTTCCTTTCCATTCCTGTATTTTATACCCCTTGTTTCATAGTTTTTGGTTTATAACTTATACTAGGGAACAAATAGAGCTTATTAGACATCATTAGTAAATAATAGCCTTTTATAGAGCCAGTAAGCATTTCCCAATAATGCATGTGAACAAAACTTGGAAGTCAATTAGCTTTGCAACATCTGCAACTGATCAAAGTAGGCACCAGTCAGTACCCTTMGTGCAATAAGTGAGAGCAACAAATAGGGAGATTGAGAGGGCCATGTGGAAACTGCACAGTTACTTTGAAAAGGGTATCTGAGGAACACTTGATGCGTTGGAGAAGATGTTCAGAAGATGATCTAAGGAGACCCCCATTTCTTTTCTTCCCTTCTGACTATGGAGGAGATTTTTTTCTCTTTCCTTTTAATTTCCTCCTTTCATTTTTTTTCCTATCTCTCTCCTTCATAATTTTCATTTTTCCCCAAAGGTAACATTTACTATCACTTAAGGGGTGCCATCAGCTACAGGCCCTACAAATAAATCTGTGTGTGTGTAAGCTTGTCTCAACATCCATTGTGCAACTTTTGTTTTACAGTCAATGGAGAGAAATAGGCACTTCTATAACCTGATTGATCCCATCTTAATGTAGAAACCTAAAATGGGTCAGATGAATTGCACAAGAAATTGTTATTTCTCTTCTTTGACTTTAAAAGAAACTCATGATGTCTACCTGAGATATAAATCTATCCACTACAAGTATCTGAACTTACATGAAAGTAGAAAGTTCTTTAACTTTGTGCAGTCCTTTGACTACAATGGGCTGTTAGATCTTATGTATCCTGCTCAAAATAATCCCAACACTGTGGTTCTGTTGTCTATCATACATTATTTATGATTGATATAGTTCTACATTTGTGTGTTCTATGTTTTTAAAATGTATACATAAATACATACAATGCATAAATTATTGCCAAAATATTGTTTTACTTGCTCTCCCTCTTTCTCTCTCTGTATGTGTGTGCATATATATATATAAAAAATATATAAATAAAATATGGATACATTTTATATCATTATATAGAAAACAAAAATATTTTTTAGTAAAATATGTGCATTGCTTTACAATGAAGTTTATTTCTCTATGCACATCACTGAGTTATTTTCTTAAATAGAAATATGTTATAGAATAAAGTTGATATTTTCTCTTAAAAAGTATTTTCATATATTTAATATGCTTTGACTACAAGTTTCTTATCTTTCATAATTTTAGGATTTTTTTCCTTAAAATCATATGGTGAATAAATTAGCAGCATTTAGTTTAAGCTATTTACACAAATGAATGCGAGATAGAATTTTTATGAGAATTTTTGGTAGAGATAACTAGATACATCTATAAATAAAATGAATAATATCCTTTACACTAACATTTGATACTGTGAGAACAAGTGATTTTTTTTTATATATATATGGATTAATGGTTGTTTTCTTGATGACTATATTTACTTAATATTGAGTTTTTAAAAATCTAAATCAATTGACTATTTGCTAGGGGGAAAAATAAAATAAAAGTAAGTTTCTCTATGTGAGGATACCTAAGAAATGGGGGCAATAGCATATTATTTTTGTYAATATAGGCTTTATAAGAATATTGAGCATACTAGTTTGAGCTGCACTTTATAAACTATCAGAAGAACAATGCTATAAATCTGCTAATAATAATGCAGAAAATACCACGGATACTAATACTAAAATGACTTTTCCAAGYACACTAATTGATTCTTGTTTTGTCAGAAAAGATTTCCAGTTCCAAAGTAGAATATCTGGTTGAAATTAGAGGCCAAAGAAAATAGATGGAGAAAAACAAATATCTCAGTCAAGCTCATCCTGAGTGTGTCATAAACTTGAGTTTAAATTTCTGCTTTGCCAGATTTAGATCAAGCTCAGACATTTGTAAACGTTCCCTTGATTTTGACCAGAAATCCTATTCTGGACTTCAAAAATCTTCCTAATAATCATTCTAGACAGTTAACCRAAAAGCATGTCCTTAGAGCAGCTGCTTGGAGTAGGATCTGAATTTGCCTGTTCTGTATTCCAGATCTGTGCCTCTACCAAAGACTTTATAACCTTTGGAGGTAGTGGGGCCTCTCAGATCCTCTTCTGATTCTATACATGTAATGTTCGGTTTCTTTTCATATTCAAAATTAGAYCAGTGGCTTGTGAGAAAATCAGCCATATTTTTCAGGAACTCATAAGGGCAGCTGGTCACTGTTAAGACAAGTGAATCTACTCTTACTCTACATGAGATTTGACCAGATCTTTGAGAAACCYTATATTAAGAGGAAACACAAAAATGATCTACACCTATCCAAGAAGAAGTTACAGAGATGACAGAACCAAACTGCTCTTGGTAATGACAAACAACARTATAATATGGAGCAATAGCCAAAAATTGTGGTTTGGGATATTCAGATGACATTAGGGTAAAATATATATATATGTATGTATGTATATATATATGTATATATGTATGTATATATATTTTTTTTACTAAAAGGCTAGGGCAGCACTGGAGCATGTTACCCRTAGAGGTTGTGGAGACCCCATTACCAAAAATTTTCAGGACTTGTCAAGGCAAAGCCATGGCTGGGCTGATCTTGAGTTAGTGATAAACAGTCCTGCTTCAAGCAGAAGTCCAGACTAAGTGACCTCCAGAGGTCTCTTCCATCAATCATTTATATGCTTCTACTATTTTATGAAACTCTTATTCAATTCTATTTTTCAAAAATATTATTTAATTGTAACTACTGATGGCCTTTCACCTTTGTGCATGGAAATGAATAAAGCATATCTCATAAGGGAGGGATACACATGAGAGAGAACTAAAGGCAGAAAAAATAAATTCTTCATAATATGGCAAAATATTGTATATTATATATACATTGTATATTATATATTCTTTCAACCAGAAAAATAGGGTGATGTTGACACTAAAACAGATGTCCAAAAGAGCTACTGATTGATTAGCCTGGGTTTAAAATAAGTGAATAATTAATTTAGAATTTTTATTAACAAAGAATTAGAAGCTAAAAATTACTGCTTGTCAGAATCATTTGACGCATAATAAGCATCATCAAWTTTTTTTTTACCTTTTTGTTTATTTGTTTTTAGGTAGATTTTAAATCTAGATAAGCAAAGCAAGTGTGATGACRTAGTATGCATGGATTTCTCCTAGAATATGATAAAATAAAATCTTTTTAATTAGTACTTTTGGATGAAAAATAAGCTCACTGACAGATATTCAAATGTAGTTGCTGGTAATAGCACTAGTCTTTTATGCCACCTTGTGCTGTTAGTGCTACTCAGTTTATAAAGTCCCTTTGCAATAAAGTTTGCATGTGAGACATATTTTTAGGAAAGTAAATAAAAACAAGGAACTACTACATTTAGAGAGTGAGTTAAACTATTTTGATAAATGAACACTGTTCAGCAAGACATATTTTAGTACAAGAACCTTGATGCAATAACATCTTGGGGGAAAGAGTGTAGGCAACGTCTTTAGGAGAGGAGCTAGAGCTTGGATAGCAACGACTCAGAGAAGGATTTGAGGATATTAATAAATGACTATTTAAAATGAATTCTATGTGCAGTTCTGTAGAGAAAATAAAGGTTAATACAATCCCTCTGAGAAAAGAAAAAGAAAATTCAAGAGGAACAGAACTGGTAATATTGCAACYAGAATATTCTATCTAATTCAGATGACCAAACTTCAGGAAGAAATATAGGAGATAGTTAAAATAAGAAACAAAACAGAGTATTTAAGTTCTGGGAAAAGACATTGGCTCTAAGGTTTAAAGACTTCCATCTGTGCATTTTATCAAAGAGAAATAGGGGAAATACATAACTTGATTACTATGTGTAAGTACTCATGGAAAAAAATATCTGATTGTAAAGTGCTTTTCAGTGTTGCAGATGACACAATCAAATGCCTAGACAAAATTAACCTTTAAATAAGATAAGTTTCCTAGTAGTGAAAGAAATTAAACATTGAAACATTCACCATAGATGGTGATGTATAAGCCAAGACATGGAAATAAAATGAGATCAGATTTTTCAAATAATAATCTTGATTTTTTTTTAATATTTTAGAAGGCTTATAGAAAGTCATATGACCTTTGATGATCATAKATTTACTTTTCTAAGTAAATTTACTAATCTAAGTATCTAACTGAAGTGAATAGAATTTTCTAATTACGATAAGTTGAAACTGCTTTAGGTCACCAGCATTTAACAGCATGCACTGCCTATTGCTAGTCTGATCCAAGGAGAGAAACAGAGTCTACTGCTAATACCACTAAAAACTGTTAATTTAGCTTAGTGTCCCATCCTTAAAATGAAAATCCTTTCTTTTTCTTTCTTTTTTTTTTTTGTGTGTGTGTGTGTGTGTGTGTGTGTGTGTGTGTGTGGTAACAGCTCATATTGAGGCTTTTTATAAATTCCACAAAGAACTGAATTTCTACAGAGTTAAAGCACGGGGCATGAGCGTCCTGTAAATATATGCAGATCACTGACTAAATATGTCATACCCTGCCACTGTCATGATTCTGCTATTTCAACCAATCATAGTTACTATTTAATGAAGCCAAGTATTAGAAGTTTGTCTTTAGGAACTAAAATATTCAATTCCTCTTCTCAGTCAATGTAAGAGAAAGAGTCCTCCATTAGCCAAGGACTTATTTGTATGTCTACTCGATATTTTCTTCTTCTTCTTCTTCCTCTAAATTAGTTTCCAAGTAATGGAATATCCACCAAAGTTACCTTCAGAAACTATACTATATCTAGAGAATCTTATATTAAGGACATTTTTTGACATTCAATTTGATTTTTTATTTTATTTAGATTATATTTTTTGATCTTTATTTCTATTATAGTGTCTTTTCAATGCAACACTGAACAGATTTTTTTTTTCACTTTTGATTCACTGAATAATCACCAGAAATATTCATTCCTCTTATCCATTTTTATTTTGGGTAAGCAGTGTGAATAGTTTTTACTAAAGTACGCACTAAAAGTAGATGTCATTTTACTTGAATGTAGATCTCTAAAAGTTAGGTRTTCAGGCCAGGCTGGTCATCTCATCTCCCTGTAAATCAGTAGAATGATTCAGATGGTGTTTCAACACACCCAAATCAAGGTGTATATTTCATTCTATCTCATTCTGTAACTGTTTTATTTTATTTTCCAAATCTGTGAGGACAACATGGTTGATTAGAGTCTCTTATGAGCTCAGAATATACCTATGAAGACAGAGTTTGTTGTCTTGTGTGGAGATCAGATTTTAATTCTAATTTTCAACTCATCCATTGTTATTCTACAAGCGAATTAAATCTGAAATAATATATCTGGCAGACCTCCTGGGATTTTTGAATATTGATAAATATTAGACTAGCTAGATTTTTTTGCTGATCCTATAGACTGATTTTTTTAATTGAAATCTTAATTAATAGTAACAGTTTGTTAAAAATTCTACAAGCAATTTGGCATTGTTGGAGAGGAATAGTAGGGCTAGTGAAATGGGTACAAGGAGAAAGGAGTCAAAAATAATGAGGGTGATTTTCTTTTGTATTAAGCATAATTTAACATTTAACAGTATGAGGAGCTTTTGATTTCTCTCTTTCTCTCTCTCTCACTGTCTCTCTCTTTCTTTTTTCTTTTTTTCCTTAAGAATTTTGATCTGTRCTGTGCATTCAGTACAGACAACAGAATGCAATCCTTGATCCTTATTGGTAAAGTTATACACTTTCTGAAAATAAGGAAGCATATAAACCTTTCAAAATCTAAGGTGATGTTTTGTTCACATTAAGTACTATARCTGACATTTAATAAATATAAATATTTCAGGAGCATAATCTTGCTGTTAATAAATGCACATTATCATGTCACTAAGGTAGATTGTCTTGAGATAGATGCATACTTGTCTTAAAAACTTAACTTGAAGCTTCAGTGATCTGAAGTTTTTAAAGTGACCAATTGGTAAGGTAACATTTTAGTTTGTGTCTAATGCAGCATTTCTTTAAAAAGTGCTTAAACATTAAATATTCTGTTATTCCTACTATCAAAGTTTAATGAGGTGGCAAAAAATGTCTTGACTATGATGGAAAAGATATGAAGATTTCCTCTGTGATCGGTATTCTGTAATGATGGATAATGCTATGTTATAGAATCTAATAGATACGGAAAAAATGAATAACAAAATTATTCAGTAAAGAAACAACCACAAGTAGTAATGATATAAAAACTTTAAGGCTTTTCATAGTTATTAAAAGATGAGAGATTAATTTTATGTATACACATGAGCTAAAGAATTACTGAGAAATAGACCTAACAACAAAAATATATATAATGCAATATTCAAAATTATCCTAAATTTGCAAAGTTATTTCAGGAAAAGAGTGTCCATRTTTAGTGAAACCATCTCATTCAATATATAGACTAAACACAGGCATAGTGTGAATTAAGTGATTGGATGACTTTCTGGTATATTGTGTAGTAGATGAGATTCATCTCATCATATGCAACAAAATGTATACMTAAGAAGGTGACTTCCAGAATCAGTTGCTGCTTAGGGAAATCAGTTATGTTTCTTTTTAAGGYTTCCTAAAGAGCCACAAAGATTGAATCTGAGAACATTTTTTAAATAGTTCGTCTTCTACTCACCTTTGGCTCTTCTAGAGCCTAACATCTTAGTCATGATGGTTTGATGGTCTTTACCTGAGTCTCARTCCACTGTTGCTATAATAAACTCTGGACGAATTTTTTACAGGATGCACATCCTACTAGTRTACTTCACATATGAATTGACCTAAATGGGGGAATGGAATGGGAAGAATATGAAGATTTTTTTTCCCTCTTTTGTGTCATAATAGGACTCGGTTTCTTCATTTGGGRGTGACTGAGGGGGATATATATATTTCTTTACCATATTTTGTGYTCTTAATCTATTTTGTTAACAGTCTGCCTAGAAAGCAAATTTAATATTTTTTGTGAACATACTTTGTATTTAGGTTAGAGAAATGACTGTAGCAGACTATTGGGGTAAAAAATSTGGCTTTAACCTATCAATCTCCAGCACAGTCTAGGCAGACTAATCTAATTCTCAGTTTTGCCTTTTCCTCAGGTAGTGTTTGCAATCTCAATTCTGCGTTCTCACAGCTAGATTTCTAMTAGAATCCAAACTAAGATATCTATTGCAACCATGTCAGTATCCCATTTCACTATAATGAAACAAACTTTGTTTTCCATGTTAGGAAGCCTCTTTTATACTTACATAAGGTTAAGTTATATCTCCTCCTTGCAAAAGGCAAATAAACTTTTCCTTTACTCAGATGAAAGACAGTACAAGGTAGAGTATTTTTCCCATTACCTTGCTTAAACAATGTTAYATGTAAACTGTATTACACCACCAAGTGCATTCTTTGATCCTTTYACAATGTTAAAGATGTGTGCATCACATCTTTATCCCATAGGATACAATCATCCTGACTTTGAGAAATTGAAGAAAATAATTTACTGATCTACATTTCAACTTCACAGTTGCTTTCATTTTGTCAAGGAACTATGGATAACAAATCCATGCAAAGAAGAGGGAGATTCTTGTTTAATTGTGGTCTTATGGACTGAGAGCTATGCATTCGTCACACACTGAAATGGAATTAGTGAAAAATGTGTACAGAGTTAAATATTTCTTCATATAATAAGTCATTAGCTCTTTAATATTTAGTGCCTGTTGTTGCCATTTTCTTCCTCTGCTTCTCTTCGACTTCACTGCCTTGGTGAGCACCTTGCATTTCCCTTTTTWTAGTTTCTGTTTCTGTTTTCTTTAGGAAATTGAGTCATTCATACCTTGAAACACTTTTTCAGGTTATCTGTGACACCTTCAGAGATCATTAAAACAGTAGTATTCTGTAAAACTATGGCCTCTATCTCCATGTGAACAAGGTCATACTTACAATAACTATTTTGATTTTATTAAATTAAGATTTGGTCTGTCTGAAACCATAAAACATTGGATCATTACTGCACAGTACTGAAAATGTTGCCCTCAGCTAAAATTACATTRATTTAGATCTAAGTGGGTTTGTGTCTCTCTACACAACTTTTTTAACCCTATTTCTATTGAAGGAAMCTATTCTGAGAAGGTCTATTTCTGGAAAGCTCTATAGAATCTATGAAGGAGAATGTCCAGGCATTTCAATATTTTTGAAATGAAGCCATTCTCCCTTTTCTTTTGCCATATTTTTAGCCAACTCAGTTTTGTTTCTATAACATTTCTTCCTTTTATTATTTTGTCATCATTTGTAAATTTATTCTACTCAAGACTTGTAATCAGAGCCGTCTCATTATTGAATATTAACTTTTACGTTGTGTTGGCCTTGGTATTTAGAGATTATGAATGAGTTGAAAATGATCAACACAAGAGATCAAAGATTTCTCTTGCCTCAACACACACACACACACACACACATATATATATGCATATATATATATATATATATACATATCTATATATGTTTGTGTATATGTATGTTTCTATCTTTCCATGACTTCAGCTCTTTTGGACTTCAGGCAAAAATCTGAACTCACTTAAATTACACACACACACACACACACACATACACAGAGAGAGAGAGAGAGAGAGAGGGAGAGAGAGGGAGAGAGAGGGAGGGAGGGAGGGAGGGAGAAGATCCAACGCAGAGCTTTAAATAAAAAAAGAAAACACTATTTTGGGAAGATGGAACTCTCTTGCAAATTAGATAGCCTTGAACATTTGCTTCACATCATTGGGCTGATGTAATTACGTTATGGCAGAAGGAGAAGCCCTGAAAGGTCATAATACGTACAAGTAAAAAGAAGCCATCTCATGACTCATTTTAGTAAGCTCTGTCACTGATCTATAAGTAATGTGTCTAATTATCATGCACGTGATTTATGTATTCTATGACTTGAACATCATCATAATAAATTATGTAATCATCCAGCTTATAAAATGCCCCGTTATGCATATGTAGTGGAAGCTCCAAGTAAAATGTGTCCCATATAAAATGATTTTGGCAGAGGTTCATGCAGATAGGATAAGAAGTGTTGGCAGCAATATACTTGTAAACTGAGATAGGGTGGGACAGATCAGGAAATGCAGATAAGGAGGGGTAAAAATAAATTCTTGTCTTCACTGCTAAAGGAAAGCTTTTCTGATTTCTGATACGTAGAATCTGAGGTTTCTAATCAGTCTAGTCGTTCTAATCGAGAAAGTGGGATTTAGAAAACTTGACTGATGGATTTTTGATCTTTGAACTAGCTACAGGAATAAATAAATTAAAAAAAAAAAAAAAAAGTGTACCAAAAAGATGAGTAACTATTTGGGTAAATTATAAACTAGTAAATCTTAACTGACCTCTGTRTCCTGACAGTTAAACTGCTACTCTTACATTAAACTGCTACTCTTACTATCACGGAGACTGTTTTACTGATCTGCAATACCCAAGCACTATTAAACACATTTCTTTGATATCTGTCATGTTTGGGGACTTAAAAGCTTGTTCTCCATACTCCTTTGAAGTGTAATCTGTAAATGAATCAATCCTCCAAGTGGTATAAGGCAGCATTATGTTTTAAAATAAATAAGTAGATCTAAGATACCTAGTAATATCTCAGAATCTGGCCACTGTTTGCCATGTGGTAACTTGTAAAACCAGGGGACACTGAAAGTTCAGGTGACCTGCACAGTAATGCAAAGCAGACCAGGAGGCAGTTATAAAATGAATACCAGGTTCCCAGATTCCAAATTATTTGCATGTGGTATCATTATATGGCCTAACCTGGGCTAGTAAATGTACAGTGGGTCACTCTGTTATTTATTCTGTTTGTGATCCTTCTCTGCTATTATTAAGTTGATCATATGAGAATTGCTTGCGTGCAAGTACATTTTTTACTGCTTTTCAGTATTTGCATTTAGAAATTAGAATATAAATGGAATACATGTCAAAACTAAGTTACAATTTTAACAAGGCCAGGTAGTCAGACCTTATCCTGATTATAGCAGAAATATTAGAATTTTCATTTAAGGATGAAACAAATCCTCATGATAGCAAGTTTAAAAATGATAAATGTTTGTCCATATTGATAATCTCACACGAGGCTCTGTAGATTAGTCTGAAAATATGGACTGAAGCAAATGTTTTGGGTTAATGAATATTAGTAACCTATCTCAGATGTGATGAAGCTCTTAGTTGAAGAATCTGTATTCTAAGAAGAAAAACTATCTGAAAGTGATCTACCTATCTCTTACTCCATTCTCCATAGCCCTAATAAATTATTCATTAAAGATAAGGAAATGTAAAAAGATTTTTCCAAGATTGTTTAGTTCTGTTGCCACTGAGCTCATTTGTGCTGAAGAAGTCTACAAACAGTAAAAGCTACTGGGGAGAGTCCAGCGTAGGGCTACAAGGATGATCAGAGGGCTGGAGCACCTGCCCTGTGAGGAACGGCTGCGAGAGCTGGGCCTCTTCAGCCTGGGGAAGAGAAGCCTGACGGGGGATCTGATCAATGTGTRCAAGTACCTGAAGGGAGGGTGTCAAGGGGACAGGGACAAACTCTTTTCAGTTGTCCCATGTGACAGGACAAGAGGCAATGGGCAAAAACTGAACCACAGGAAGTTCTGCCTGAATGTGAGGGGGAATTTTTTCCCTGTGAGAGTGACAAAGCACTGGACCAGGTTGCGCAGAGAGGTTGTGGAGTCTCCTTCTCTGGAGATCTTCAAGGCCCACCTGGATGCAGCCCTGTCTAACTTGCTCTAGGTGACTCTGCTTGAGCAGGGGGGGGTGGACTAGATGATCTCCAGAGGCCCCTTCCAACCTTACTGATTCTGTGATTCTATGATTGGGAAAGACAAAAATTGCTTCCCTTGCACAAAGCTGATAAGATCCTGACTTTGTATAGATGAAATCTAAGGAGCAGACATTTCCTATAAATCCATGTGAGTGAGATTTAGATGCGAATATAGGTTCTACTAGTAGAGAAATAAATGCTCTCAGGAATTGTCATGACAGGAGAATAGTAGTTTCACAGATATATATTGGAGAATAAATACTATTAAAAAATGTTAGGGCTCCATCATTCCACAGCATTATGGTATATTTCTTTATCAAATATATATTCAGTAAAAAGTGTTAATCTTTTAGACATGATTTAGCTGTGTATCAAACCTGTGACAGAAGAGCTGAACAAGAGAGTAGTTTTGAAACGTGATTAAGTCAGAGTCAACAAAAAATTTCAGATTAAACTGGAAAAAATAATAAGATTACTAATTAATGAAAATACTAGCCCAAGAAATGAAGGACATGATTAATGGAAAAGATTAATGACATCTTAAAATCAAGGATTCAGATGATGATCTGGAACTAGAATTGAAAGAAAGAGCAAAATGTTCCAAGGTCACCTATATCAAGGAAGTTGCATTTAGGCTGGAATCAGTCACAGTACTTAGAAGGTTTACAGAATCATAAGAATAGTGGAGAGTTTATCTTGAAGAAATTAAAGTTTTGGCTTTTAAACCAATAAATTTAAGGTTTCTTAAGGTTAAACCCAGAAACTTAAGGTCTCAAATGGAATATGATTGTTCAATTTAAAGATACTGTGGGATGGAGGAGAGGGAGAGATAAACACCAGGAAGATGTGTAAGCTATTTAAACCACAGGATAAAAAGTATAAATGGATATCAACTGTCCATGAATAAATTCAGGATGGATATTCAGTGCTGTCTTTAGAAAATGGGAATGAAAATTTCCCACTGGATGGGAACATGTTCAACTATTATTAAGAACCTTACTATTATAATCAGCGCTATATAATATGCCTGTCTATGATAGCAGGGTACARTGAGCATCTCAGTAGGTCTTTTCCTGTTCTATGTCCCAGTTACATAAGAAGAGAGCAGGTGACAGTACACACAATACCATCCCACCAGCAAATAGGCAGAAGTAGGAATTTAATCCCCCTCCTGAAACATGAATGCCGATTATGGAACCAGTAAATAGTGTACATTAAAGATACTGTCAATCATGCACAATATTCCTACCTGGATTATTTGTCTTTAATTTTAGTGAGACTCTCATAGCCAATCTATTGTATCACATGAAAAGTAAAATTGCTTGCAACTTGAAATGTTAAGAGCTTTTCTTCTGCAACTTTTTGTATATGTAGTGTATACCTGTCAAAAATTGAGTGAAGAATTAACAAAGCAACAGCATGTGAAAAATGAAGCAAAAAGCACCCAATTATTAACCATCTTTTCAATCTGTTATGGACAACCCATAAAATCACTTCCAAGACTGGAAAGCTGTTTTGTACCTTATGCATCTAAGATTGACTGATAGATTGGACATACATTCATAAATCAGTTGAGAATTACATTAAAAAAAAATCAAAGTAGYCATTTAAATTTGCTTATTTTAAAAGTACCCTAGTGAGTCAAAACAGAGTGTAATGTTCAGCTAGAAGGTGCATGTTTTTCACTGTTGTCATATGTCCGTATAGGAACTATAAAAAATCTCCTAAGAGTGTTCATTTAAAGTAAAGATTACAGTGAGGCTGGAACATGAGGTATTTGCCATGATTTTACTCCATAAAGTTCCATCCAATACATCTGGCCAATAGGCTGCAGCTCTTGAAGGAATGTTGCAAATTTCTCTCATCTTTGCCCTCCCTACTGCTAAACTAACAGGAAAGTTGAAGAGTGAAATTGTCTGCTTATGGTATATGAGTACAAATGCTTCTACTTGGCCTTCGCCAAATATGTTTCCAGATTTTCAGGAGTATTAGCATAGTAAGTATACTTAGTATTCCTACATAGGAAGGACTTGAGAGTTTTCATAATTCAGAAAATCATTTAATTCCTAGTAAAAGCTTAAAATCATTTCCTATTTCTCTTCTGTCCCAATTAAAAATCTAATTTTCTAAGTGGTCATGCAGCAATCAAAGAWGATGATTTATTATAAGCATAGCATAACAAATGTAAGACAATGTCTCACAAGAGAGAAAGTTGTGGGGGCCTGAAAGAAAGTGGATACTCTGAAATTAATTTACTTATCATGCATGTATATAATTATTATATTAAGTACAATTACAATACTCTTTAATGGTGATTACCAATTTTASGTTCCAAGAGATATCTCAGATCTATGAGGCAACCTTTCTGATCACAGAATCACAGAATGGTTGCGGTTGGAAGGGACCTSTGGAGATCATCTACTCCAATTCCTAGAGCATGTTGCACAGAATTGCATCCAGGTGGGTTTTGAATATCTCCAGAGAAGGAGACTCCACAACCTCTCTGGGCAACGTGTGCCACTGCTCTGTCACTCTCAGAGTACAGAAGTTCTTCCTCACATTCAGGYGGAACTTCCTGTGGTTCAATTTTTGCCCACTGCCTCTTGTCTTGTCACTTAGCACCACTGAGAATTCTGGCTCCATCCTCTTGACACCCTCTCTGAAGATATTTGTAGACATTGATAAGATCCTTTCTCAGTCTTCCCCAGGCTGAAGAGGCCCAGCTCTTACAGCCTTTCCTCATAAGAGATCCTCCAGTGCCCTAATCATCTCAGTAGCCTTACACTGAACTCTCTCCAGCAGCTCCATGTCTCTCTTGGACTGGGGAGMCCAGAACTGGACACAGTACTCAAGATGAGGCCTCACCAGGGCTGAGGAGAGGGGCAGGATCACCTCCCTCAGCCTGCTGGCAACATGTCTCCTAATGCACCCCAGGATACTATTAGCCTTCTTGGCCACARGGGCACATTGCTGGCTCATGGCCAACTTGTCATCCACCAGCACTCCCAGGTCCTTCTCTGCAGAACTACTCTCCAGAAGGTTGGCCCCCAGCTCATACTGGTGCCTAGGGTTATTTTTCCCTTGGTGSAGGACTCTGCACTTGCCTTTGTTGAACCTCAGGAGGTTCCTCTCTGCCCACCTCTCCAGCCTGTGCAGGTCTCTCTGAATGGCAGCACAGCCCTAAGGTGTGTCAGCCAGTCCTCCCAGCTTGGTAGCATCAACAAACTTGCTGAGGAGGCACTCTGTCCCCTCACTCAGGTCATTGATGAAGAAGTTGAACAGGATGGGACCCAGTCCTGAGCCCTGGGGGACKCCACTAGCCMCAGGCCTCCAACTAGACTYCATGCCACTGATGAYAACTGTCTGAGCTCTGCCATTCAGGCAGTTCTCAATCCTCTGTGACTGGACAGGATAGCTTGCATGACTAGAATGTTGTCATGGAYGAATAAGTGCTTTTTAGCACTCAAACAGGGCCCCATGATCACAGAAACCAAAACCCTRTCACCAACACCAGCAGCGCAGCCAGCTGTTAACTTAGAATATCTGCCTGCTCCTTCTCCTATCCTTCCCCCTTATTGGCAGGATTGARGAGAAGATCACTTGCCACGCTCAGAGCTCTGAAATCCTGCTTGATTGTTTCCAGTTTGTCCTTGATATCATTAGTACCCATGTAAAGAGCAGAAGAGGGTAGTAGTCTRACGTGTGGATGAGCCTTGTTAGTCTTTTGATGACATCTCATATATGAGCCCCCTGCCAAGCAGCAAAACTCTTTAGACAAGAGGTCAAGTCGATAGATAGGTGCCTCCGTCCCATAAAACATAAAGTCACCCACAACAACCGCTCTTTGCTTCTTCCAAGTGTTCCCACAAGTCACAGGGTCTGTCGGCCCAGTTGCTTGCCTTGAAGTTAGGTCTAGGTCCTCATCCTGCAGGACACTAAATCAGTTCTTCAACTGCAAGCCCAAGTCTTCAGGAGAACGAGGGGCCTTTCTCCTCCCACAAGAAGCAAACAGTTTCCAGCCTTCTTCTACACTGTTGTGATGTGCTGTTTCACTTGATACAGAGCTTTCCAGCAACTCACCTGCTGCAGGGAGATGAAACTCCTGGAGCAGTACAGTCTCCAAGAATGCCTTCTCTGTCTCCTGCCTATTTTCATGGATGCTTTGCAGCCTGCTGAGTTCCCCCTGCAACTCCTTTACCTGACAACACAATTCGTCAACAACAGCACACCTCCTGCAGGAGAGCTGACAGTCCAGGCCTTCTGGAGAGGCCCCAAGCACTCCCAGCAGCCTGAGAGCTGTAGAGCTGCATCTGCTGTCAGAGRGTCTGTCAGAGTCGAAGCTTCTGATGCAGCTGATGAAACAACTCCAACAGCTACTGAGGAATGTGCTTTGTGGCAAGTCACAACCATATTTGTGGAAGTAGGCACTATTAAGACTGGAAACAAAAATTGCATTTCTTAATGCGATGTGTTTCTTAATCCTCAGAGGATGTTTTCTGCTTGTCTAGAAGCTGTAGAATTTCAGGAGATTTTTCTTTCTGAATACAGACTAATATAGCAAGGGAGAAAGAGAAGAGATAAAACAAATATATTCCTTCTTGACCATCTTTTTTCATATAAAATCAGCAGAGAAACAATAGTCCAGCATTTAGGCAAGAGGTTTGGCAATTAGTATTACTTATCCCAGTTCTCTTATGAGACTGAAACTTCTATCTATTTCTCATAGGCCATAGAAAGAGACATTCTATTTGTTCCTTTGCAGCAATCCTAAAGATTAAACTGCTRTAGAAGAGTGCACGTGGCTATATAGTAGGACAGATTATGCATGTGCTTTCTTGCTCTGGGACTTTCTTATTTACGTATTTACATGTTACTTTTTCTCTGTGTTTGTTAAAATAATTTAAATATTGAAAATTTGCCTTTTCTTTTTAAGGACAGAATATACTAAAATGAAAAGCCACTGAATTTGCAGGAGGATCAGAATGTAAGAGAAAAGTGGTCATGAAGGGCAACGAATGCAGTTTCATTATTGGCAAATATAAGTTCTATCACTCAGATAATGTAAGAAGAAGGACTCTCTTTTAGTAACCTTAATGGACAACGTTTCATATAACCAAACACTTGATTGTAAATTCATTGAGAAAGCATTCTCCTGTTTATTCAACAACTACCTTGGTAAGGGCATGTGGACTATATGCTGGCAAGTATTACCATTGTACAAATAATATATGTGTTTGCAGGAAGCCTTCAAAATGAGCTGAAAAGAAAATACTATAAAAACATAGGCATCTTAGGAAACTGTTTCCAGCATGATGAAGATGTCTGAACTGCCATGTTTGGGCTACCGGCCTTGGAAGTCATCAAATTTTTGTATGAAGGTAAACTTTGAAACTCTCAACAATCTAAGAAAGAAACATATTTTCTTCCATTAGTGAYTGAAAGAGTAATGGGGTTGAATCATATACTATTATTTCTAAATTGATTAGAAATTCTATTTCAAGTTTAATCTGATTTACAAACTTCTGAAGTTTGCTCTAGACACTACCAAATTCTATTCCAACAGAAATAAAAAGTTCCTGGGAAAACAACAGGAGTAGAGGAAAGATCCTTATGGATGTGTCTGTTAAGATTTTAGTTTTGATCAGAACTGTGTTTTGAAATGAATTTCTTAACTGTCTTCACTTACCTACTTTGATTCGTGTTACAGTCTTCTCTGCACTCAATCTGGATCCTTTTTGGATGAAATTAAGCTGGAAAACGCACTGAAGAGAACAATTTAGTGTTCCAAGAGCTAATGGACATTCAATCCATGGGATCAGATTAAATCTACAACGGAACTACTCCCATGGAATAACTGCAGTGTATCAGTCATCAGTACCAACAGCTCTGCTCTACAAGGGCGCTCCTAATTGTACTGTACTTCTTGCTAATGTAGAACCACTACTAAAAACTGATCAATAAARGATCTAAATTTTGAAAACATTTCCATAGAAGAGCATGATGCATATTGAAGAGTTTATTTTTTTGCTGTCCATGTAGTATAATTTATAACATGATAGAGATGTTACTGGTCTAGTGGAAGAATTTACATTTAATTAGAAAATCATTTACATAAATGTAATTCTACATAAAAGAACAAGCTCCKTAGTGACAGAGGTTAATACACTAAAGTATAGGTAACCTTTGATCACCTTAATAGTAGACCCACATATTAGTGATGTTTTGGAGCTGTTCTCTACACACAGATCAAGGGAAAAAAAGCAGCAGGATAATTCTTGTTAATGGTAGGGATACATTTCCAAAAGATGAGAATTTAGAAATAGTGCTTTCAAAAAAAATTCTTAATGTTCCACAAAATTTATACAGTATAATTTTTCAAAGTAAGGGATTGAATGATTACAAGTTATAAACTTGTATATGACTACCTGTTATAAATAGATGTAACGAGTTATGTCAGTGCATTAGTCTAATACCTTTAACAGTTCCATAAATAGATGTGAGATATTTTCCTTATGAGATACTGTAATTCTCTCATAGTTTTGTGATCTTCATAATTTTTTCTACTTTTTCTTTATGAATCCTCAGTTATCCTATGAATTTGATCATGAAAGCTCTGGAAGATGCCAAACAAGGTACTTAGTTTTAAACTCATAGATAATCTCATTTCCTTCCTCAATTAAGAACTATTTGTTGCATCCAGCTTGAAAACAGCAACACTACGCTATAAAATTAAATATATTTGTCCATTTTTACATCTTTCTTTTTGTTTTCTTTCTTTTTTTCTCATYTCTGAATTTATACCGTAATTCCTCACTTATAGGCAAATGAAGCAAGTCCAATATTTTCATTTCCAAGGAAAAGATGTGTAGGGGCTTGTATATATGAAAAAGAGAAGAGAAAAGATGTCTGCACAGGCTGGTATGTATAAAGTATCCCTTACTGCACATTCATTGCCACTCTAAGCATGAGTCAGTTATTACAGCTMATGCAGCGGCACTGAGAGCTTTTCGCAGAGACACGGTCATTTATTCAGAAACTTGTACTCTCCTACTCTCGCTATCCTTAAAGTTTCATTGCTACCTATGTGCAGTTAGGATTGCTAAAGAGTTGACTGATAAGTTACTCTAGTGAAACCTTGAGGCTGACAATGAAGAATTTTCTTGGGCAGCCATAATTTTCTTTCCATGTGGACACAGAAAGGACAGTTCATTCTATGGGATCTGATGAGAAAACCTTGAGAGATCCAGCTAAATCATGCRTCTTGAGACATCACAGTTGCCTCAAAAGACAAACAGGCAGCCGTCTGTAAGGTTTCAGTGTTGCCAAGCCTTACGCAGAATACCTCAGAGCAGAAGTGAGATGCTCCAGCAGAACTTCTCCAGGCTGCCACTTGCCAAAAAGCATAATAGCTATCTTAGATGTTAGTTATACCTGCTGTTTCTCAGCTAGTGTTAGTAAAATCTTTTCTAGTTCTTATGTAGAGTAATTTAGAGTAATTTATGTAGAGTAATTTATGTAGMGTAATTGGAGTTATAGAGCAAACTCCAATACTTTTAAAGCTGTTTGAATTAATTCAAAGATTTTCAGTATTTTACCCAAAATTCTATTAATAAATATTAATAAAACTGTGATATTTTTGTTATATTCTGATTCATAGATTCTTACTATATTGAACTATATAAGTTTTCTTTGCACATTTTACTTCGTTTTGCTGAGTATTTTGATTTCTGTTAAATATTCCCATTTTAATGCATTTATAAGACACAAGTCTGTGTCGGTTCCATAAATATATGCATAAATAATAAATACATATATAGTAAAGTTGGTCACTGTAGTAAAAAAGCAAGACATATATTTATCCAGCCTGAATAATACAACATTCCTCTTAGAGTTGTTGCATATAATATTTTTTTTTTTTGTGGGGGGGGGAGGAGGGAAAGAAAAAAAAATAAAAGAAAACTCTTCTCCTTTGGCTAATGCTGCCAAAAAAGTGTTTATTGCTGTTGCCCAATGTTTTTTTAATCACAGTTCTTTCCAGTAAATGAAAACACATTCTTTTCTCTGAAGGAATTGAATTTCTTATCTTCCACTTTCCAAGAGCRTACCCAAATGATCTACCAACTCCAGGCATCTATCAGATACTCAAGGTGCTACCTGTTGTAGCTGTTCCAGTGAACAGTGAATAATACAGGATTAATTAAACAGCAAGAATGAGTCATCTTAGAGGTCAGAATATGCTTTCTTCAGTTTTTGCTTCCATTTTCTTTCTTGCTTTTTTGGGGGGTGGAGGGCTGGGGAAGGGTTAGTTGAATAATGGTTGAAAATATGAATATCTCCACCACTCAGGTAACTTTGTAGAAGTATTGCAGATGCTAGAATGGTTCGTTCCTTCTTTTTTTCTTTCCCGGCTTATATAGTCCTTAATCTCATAGTTAGTGTGCCTCCCTAGCAGTCAGGAACTTTGKTTTGAATCACTGATATTTCTAAAGAGGACTCTGAACCTAGATGGTCTACTTGTATGTCATGTGTTCTAGTCTGCAAATAATTCATATGTGATACTGGACCATTCTTAATCCTTAGTTTTCTATGATCAACCTTTTTTTGCAATCAAACTCTAAGAATGGGGAAGTTTCAAATCTCAATTTTTAAGTTAGGTGCTTAATGTCTATTTTTGTCTATTTTTGACTCCAGTCCTTTTCTTACAACCTTCATGCTACCATCAGTGGTATCAATGTCAGTTTTTTAATTAATGTGGAATACAGGATCATAGAAGTTTRTCATGAACTAAAATGCTGAAGGAAAAATTGAAAAGAAGCCCATGGATTGGGATTTATTCTCTGTGTTTATCCATTCTTAGGCAATGAGATCCTTACTGTTCACTAGAGAGATTTGCTATGCAATATCCAGCATAACTGTTATCTTTTTTTTTTTTTTTTTTTTTTAGGGTTGTTTTCAAGAGAAGAGCAAAATTGCAACTGCAGAAACAGATGGTCATATGATGAAAAGTAGTTACTGAAGCCTAATATAATACCAAGTGCATCTTAAATGTAAATCCTGATTGTGTTAAATAGTGGTGCCAGCTGTTTCAGTCTGCAAACTGCACTTATTGCTGTACCCTGGGAGTCAGCAGGTGCCACTTTCTCTGCTAGTATCAAATTATGAATAGATGGTTTTAAATGGACATTTCAGCTGTCTATAGCTTTGGGACTAGTAACATATGAGAAAATAATAAATGAAAAACTGAAGAAGAAAGTGCTTTGACAGTAAGATTTAGTTTTAGTAAATGAAAAAAACATTGGATTTCACTTACTTTTCCTTTCATSTTTCCTTCAGCTTTTTCCACTATGTATTAACTTGTGCATATTTTTATAGGTAAACATGACTTAATAAATAATATTTTTCRTAATAAAATGTCAAAAGCTATATTCATGCATTTTTTTTTTACAAATACAAGTGCAAAATATAAGTACCATAAAAAGAAAATAAGTAGTGTCCTGTCCTGATTTGCTAATCTGTACATATATTTTAACACATTTTAACACATTAAGAATGAATATGAACTAATTAGTCTTTTACTGACAGAGTTCTAATGGAATGAGAATACCAATATGAGGCCAATCAGAAGAAAATCAGATTTTCTCTTTCAGTGGGAATTTGTCATAATGAGTTAGTAATTCAGGGAGATTTTGAACAACAGTGTTAAGATCTATTTTTCCTGATAAGGTGTTTTTGGTAAAGACACTCTTCCATAATTCACTCTAAGTTTCTCGGGAAGCATGAAGAATTCAGTAGAATACAAGTAGGGGTATCAGAAAGTGAAARTCCTGGTTCACTGGATGTTACAGAATAGTAATGTGCTTGTCACTGAAGAATAAAGTTTTAGATATGTAACTCTTCTAGGAAGAAATATGCATTTTCTAAGGGAAACCTCTGCCAATATGTATTCATTTTGCAGTCAGACAGAATGTCTCATTTTCTAGGAAGAGGAAAAGAAAAAAATAAATAAAAAGGTTTGGCTAAGTATCWTACCATTTCACAACTATCACCTTTGAGATGCATGAGGAAAAAATCCCAAAACATAAAGCCCAACCTCCTCCTCCTTCTTCACAGTCATTGTTTGAGCAGCTTGCCTAGTGTCATAACAATTTTGTCTCGTTCTTTATGACTTCAGTGTTCTTGTCAATCACATTTAAGCACAGTGCAATAGTGGCATTTTTTATTTTTAGAACCTTAATGCCCTGAAGTAGTGTATGCTCTAAATATTGTGTCCAATTCCCTAGTGACACTGTTTTGAGGCTCTAGAATATAGATTAAACTGCAGTCCATCTGGAGGTGACCTGAAGGTTTTGGAAGCTGAATCTACTTCCACTTAGAGTTCAGTCTTTGCTAGTCTGTTTGTTCTTTCAGTGACTAAATAGGGAAAATTTCGTTTTTAAGACAATTAGGAATTATTTATGAGTTTAGAATGAATTTGAGTAAAATAGATATAGTGAAAATAAAAATAAGAATAAAGTCTACACAACTTTTCTAAATGAAATATTATGGAAATGTTGAGACATTCTGACATCTAAATGAAACTTCTGTACTTTGAATTTGAATTATTTTTTCTTCATACTAGAAATAATAAATTTAGCAAGAGAAAAAAAGAAAAGGGGGGAAAAAGTTTTCATGAAAAGAGGAAAGATTTCATAGCCTTCTATATCAAAGCACCTTCTCTCAGTTCAGAAGTAATATGTGCAATTGAGATAGTATGTGCTTTGTATTTTTTTTTTCTTTTTGTTTCTTCAAACTGCCAGAAGTGCATTGGATGTGACCAGAACTACTTTTTGTGATCTGACCACTAACCTAAGAAATTCCACAGTGCTTCAGCTTTATACTCAATGATATTGCCGCACAGCGAAAGAAAACTCTTTCCTCAACAAAGAGTTTAACAGCCCATATACRGAAACATCAAATGTAATGTGACCTTGAATAAGATTAGCTTAAGGCTAAATCAAGTCATAGCAAGAAGGTTTCACAGAAAAACAGACTGATTTATTTTCTCCACTCAAAGAACATATTTGATGCCATAAAATTAGCCGTGACACCTCCTTTTCTTCTTCCCACTCTACACCCTGCAAAYAATGGCTTTGATCCTCCCTTTGCTTCAAGAGGAAGACCATCTTCCCTACAGTGCAAAATAGGATCACAGAAAAAAATCTATTGGTAGTGTGGTTGTCAAGATTCGCTGTCAAAAGTTGTCTACAGCTCCTGCACATCAGATCCTCTGGGAGTGCTGAAAAATAATGAGCGGAAAATGCACAGAAATCTGTTATTGATGCTTGAAATTATCTGGTATTACCTACATCTCTGTCCCACTCTTTATCTTTTTAAATCTATATGGAAATTTCAAAGCTCTAGAAGTCTGAAATTGTATTTGTCTCTATTTGCCTATTATACTTTAGGCAAAGTCGGTTGCAGATTAGTTTAGCTGAATGTTATATTAATACTGAATAGAAATAAGTTTCCARCTGAGGTGATTAATTTGCTATCTCATGCTCTGATATAGAAGACTTGTTGATTTTACATRGCTGATGTCAGATTGGGGAAGCTAATGTCATTTTACTAGTAGAAATCATTCAATTTTATTTTCAGTACACATGGAAAAAAGGAACAAATATGAATGAATCTGATCTGAATCTGTAATATTTATTATGTATTTTTAATTATCCTCAGATTCTCATCCTCACAAGAATCCTTTCTTGCTCCTTCTCCACCATGAGCAAATTTAGTACGAAAACTAAAAGTGGACACTTTCATAAAATGTTACCATAGCAGCAAAAAGTAATTTCAGTTTATCGCCTACAGTAAAAATAAGAGACGAGTCGTGCAGGATTCTTATCAACTACRGAGAGGGTAATCAGACAAAATCAATCTGCATCAGTAATGAAAGAAATACTGACACAAAGACAAATCTTTTATTTCCTGGGAAACTAGAAGCTGCCCTCAATGAAGCTGTTGCAGAGCTTACAGATAAAACGTTTTTTCTGTAAATCTGATATTTTCAAAAAAAGTTTAYTGATGTTTTACAATATTTATCACTGTTTTTAATATAAGACTCTCTAGCTGTTTGTAGTATTTCAGGAGCAATATATACTTTCTGTATACTAATTTTTGGATAGGCTTATCAAGGAAATGGTATTTTTGTGTGTTCTTTTAAACACCTGTAACAGTATCTAAAACAGCACCTATAATACCAAAGTCTGAAGACAAATTTGGAACAAAGTACTTTGATAATTTTTCCTTTTAATATATTCAAAGTAATTTTCATTCTGCTCGCAATATGAATTTCTACAATTCAAGTATTAAATGCCAACCTACAGTTATCATCCAAACTAGAACAAGTAATGAGACATTACWGGACAAGTGGAAGCATTCTGAGTGTCAGGTAAATTAACATACTCTTATATATTTAGGAAACATTTCCTGTGAAAAAAATATAGATTTCATCCATCTCTTCTTCAAGTTTCTAGTGGGATACCAAGTGACATGGTAACTTTAATATAATTTTAGTGCTCAGAGAGTTCCTAGATAAAATACTTTAAATGAACAATAATATCATAATGACTCACTGGATTTTATCAATTTTTGCTACCTAGAGGAATTTGAAGGGCTGTGAATTACTGTGTATAGACTTCCAGTATTTGCTAATCTTTGAGGAGTGAACTAGGTTCCAGTTTTGTCACTGAGAAATTTTAAAACTAGAGTGTGATGAATGCATGTACATATTGCTCAAATCTGCATACATATTTTTATTAGATCAAGTAGAAAAAAAAAAACATGATTTTTTCTTCATAGTTCTGAAATGTTTAATGAAAGTAGATTTTAACTATTTAGTACCTTAATGCTAGAGGTTTTTTTTTGTTGTTGTTGTTTTTTGTTTTTTTGTTTGTTTGTTTTTTCCCTCAGGTGTGCTGGATAGATTCTCCTCTTCAGGATTGTTAAGAGACAAATGACTATTCAAATCACCATTTATTTGCTTTCCAAACACCTCATATTTTCATTTGAAACTTACAACTGCTATTAAATTATTACTTTCCCCTGTGACTTGGCACTCAACAAGGTCTACTGCCAGAAATTAAAGGCAGCTCTTACTGGAAGATGTAATAAAAAAAAGTTCAATTTCTATTACTTTCCTTCTACTGATTTTTTTTCCAACTTCTATTTGACCATAATACAGTATCTCAGATGCACATCATAGCAATTAGCAGTAAAAAATACCTCTGGGATCAACTAGTCTGGTTGATTTCCAGTAACCATATCATATAATCTCATTCACATTTTCATCAATCTCCATTTTAAAATAAGATAAGCTTTTTTTTGCAATCTTGCTCTTTCTCTCAAAAGCAGGAAAAAAAATGATTTCTACTGAAACTGATTTGTACCAGCAATTTCTATCCTTAATTGTAGGTAAAATTAATAAAGGCTTATAATCTCAACCACATATAAATAGATCCACAACAATTTTATTGCTAGACAGAGAGTTGTAAAAGCTATCTTAAAAAAAATAATTTTATGGGACTGTTTTGTGATTTTCTAAAAACATAGAAATGAAAAATACAACTACGGTAACAATGATAATGAAACCAGCAAATTCTATTCCTTCTTCTTTCTTAGGGGAGTTTTTGGTTTTTTTCAAATTTCACCAATGATCACTCTGACTCTGTTTCTTTTGAAGATTTATCTCAGATTGCTTTCTTCTTAAAAACAAACATGCTCTAGTTTTCAACTTATAAATGAGAGTGTTAAAGAAAAAGAGATTCAATCTCTTTTCTTCCATTTTTACATCCCTTCTCTCTTTCAACTTCAGGTTCATTTACTGAATCTTTGCCCTGACTTTCTCTAACCTAAACTCTCTCATATCCTCTCTAATCTGACACCTATTCTCTTGGGCTACCATCTAGCTTAGCCTGTCTGACATTTCTTTCGTGATGTTTCACTGTCAACTCAAGGTAAGTATACTTGAGACTGAAATGTCCATTACCTTTCCCCCTCCTTTTTTTTTTTTTTTTTTTTTTTTTAATATATTTATCTGATACCTGGAAATTGTGGAATCTTCTTCTTTTATTCTAACTACTCTGCGTTAGCTGAAACATAGCAATCTCTTAATGCATTTGTGCATGGGAAAAAAATCATTTTGTGATTAGGAGAATAACAATTTTTTTTTCTATACTCTGACATTTTCTAAATCCTAATTACATCATACTAAATAGCCCTTCAGGCAGTGCCAACTGAAGGTGAAAAGATTTTATTTTTTGTCTCTCTCATCCTTATTTCTTGGAATTTTTGCCTAATGTCTCATTTCTGTATGTAACGTCTCAGTCTTTCCCTCAAAGTCCTTCGGAGTTTCGTTCTCTTTCTGTTTGTCCTGTATTATTTCACTATTTTATAAATAAATAAAACATAAATTCTGTTTTTTTGAACTTGTATGGTCAAACTGACTGTTTCCACAGTATCATCTTAGTCTTTCTTATTCTTTTATGACAGCTGAAAAGTGGATAAGTGATCTTCCCATTTAATTCCAAGACTGAGAGTTTAAACTGAATGATGTTTCTGGCTTTAAGATGACTCTTCATATTGAAAATCTGAATTTTTTTAGGCCTTTTTTCTATTTAAACTATCTTGGATCTAATATTACAATATGTCATTAACAAACTTCCAAAAAGTAAAAAGGCTGTTTGTATTACTCTTCTCTTATAATAATTAATTCTTTAGCTACCACACATCCCTAGTAGTGCAATATTGTAATACATGAGAAGACTTCTAATAAGTTTCTGTTTCAAACAAACATTTTACTTCCTATGAAATTGCATAGAACATATTCACTGCATCTTTTTGTATTTTACTAATTGAAAAAATACTTTTACAAAGTTATTTTATTKTCTTAAGATACTAAGCCTTGCAAGAAAGGAATTCACTACTCATCATCTTTTAAAATGATTTCTTGGAAAATACATTATTTTCTTGGAAGCTAATCAGCATCTTCCATACCAGTTTGATACCACAATCATTTACTTAAATGCTATAAAGGCATGGCATAATTATTACAAGTTTTAAAATTACACATCACAGCTATAGGTATGCAGCGTTGAATTTCTTTTCATACCTCAATTMATCCATTCTGCTACCCCAATCCAAGCTTCCAAATAACTCTCAACCTTTACTTGGGGCATGAGTTTCATATGTATTTTTAGATATCTGTTTTTTTTGTCAGCAGCTGAAACTACAGACCTGTTTGCTCACAAATCAAAGGGYATCTGGTAATAGGAAGTAATAGCTATACATTGTTACTCATGTAATCTTTGCATAATATCAAAATARTGTTTTTATTAATTCTTTTAACATAAGTTTCAAATATATGCTCATATTGTGATAGTACATCGAATTTTCTGGCTTCATGTGTGCCCTATTTATAGATACTCTGGCAGATTATGAAATGCACAGATTTTTTCCTGAATTGCCAAACTGGTAAGAAGGTCCAAATCTGGAAAACTACTCTGACCTTGGAGAGGAATTTGAACAGGAGGACTTACTCTTGGAAGCTCAATCATGTTATAAAATATAAGAATGTAAAAGAATATAGATTCTTTCTTGAGTTGRGGACACCTGGTTGTATTTTGATGAGCATAACCAACAATGGTGAAGTCTCAAAAGCGTTACGAGAGCAAATTTTTGGAACCAGTGCATCCCACCTACACTAGAGTTAACTTACTCTCATAAACAAACTACTTTATCTCTGAGTGGTCATTTCAAGATGGAAGATACACATTATAGTTTTAGTGCCAGGAGAGCTAGATTCTTTTTATTCCACTTAATCCCARCATTCATATGTTGATAAATGTGTACAACGTCTTTCCTAAAATGTAYCTTTCTGTAATGGGGATTTTATGGCATTATTTCTCTATTGACTTCTTTAGAACTACTGGTTCCTGATATCAYAAAAAGATACCAGAGCTTCAAAATTTGAGAAGTGCTTTGAAGAGACTTGCATGACAGCTATAGAAACCTTGWACTAGGACAACTGCTGTTATGATAAAATGTGGTGCAAATAAGCCCATGTCCTTAGCATTGTCATGTGCATGACAGGTCTGAATTGCCAGTCATTTTCAAATCGTTTTATATCTGAAAAGCAAGGTACAGGGAGATGGAGCAAGGACATTTTTGTCACTGGTTTGGGGCTGCGAAATAAAATGCCAGATGCTTCTGAGAAAGGATTTTAATGACAAGTGATCCTTTCAGATGTTGCTGCTATTATTTCTTGGTTACAAAAGCAAACTAATAACATGAAGTATTGCTTATATTTACTTGGAATATGTGTTTTATTCTGGAATTATCAGTTCACTAATTCTTTTTATCTCATATCAGCATTCTCAGAAAAGCTAGAATAAATAATAATAGAATTAAATATAATAATAAATAATAAATAAAATAAAAATGAATTAAAAATCTCAAACTTTTTTGTTAAAGAAGCCACATAATCAAGTATATAGAATGCTAGACAGCAGGAATCACATTATCCTACCTGCTCTGGTCACTGACATCTACATCTTAGATCATCTTCATATGATTCCTTTGTAGAGAAAGGAAATAAATGTTTCTTTCTAAAATCTTACTCATCTGACCTACTTTATACTTTCAAGTGATAGGAAGTATATATCCTGAAAAAAACATCCTTCATTGTGAAAGAGGTTTAACTGCTAAGTCTAGATACGGCTATCTGTATTACATTTGCAATACAACATTGGGTTTTTGGCATATCAGCTTATTTTCTTTTTCTTATCCATATCTGAAATGTTGACAGCCTTCACATTACTAAAGTAACCTTGTCAAAATTGTGTATTATGAGTTCACAGCACCGATATTTTTTATGCTAAGTAATGACATAATGTCTGGATTCTTGTTATAAATTCCTCACTACTAGTTGTGAAAGCATAACAAAGTCATTTTACCTTTCTGTCTGTTTCTTTTTATATATCTTCTGTCCATATTTAAACTTGAACAATGCTGACAGAGTAGGAGGTGAGGGAGACTAAAAGGGCTTTCTTTAGTGCAGTTAAAATACCTAATATACATATTTGCAATATACATTTATACTAGTACTGACTGTAAGTCAGTATTAGTAACTAGCATAATAAAATTTACATTGAAAAAGGATGTTCTCAGTAGTAGTATTCAAGCTGAATTCTCATGCATGTGTGCATGTTGTATGTCTTCTTTCATTTAACACACTGGATGCAGATATCAAGAAATGCAGAGGTGTCTTTATAATGATCAAAGTCTAAGATTTATGGTGTTTCTGTTGAGAAAAATAATTTATATTTTAAAATTATTCACCTGCAATTTGAATTTTACAATAATCATTTAAAAGCCCTTTAGAAAAAACTGTTAAGACAACACTAAAAAAATAATACAATTCCTCACAAAATAATGTAGCTAATTTCACCATATGAATAACTCCATATCCAGAAGCCATCAGAGAGATAATTATATGTAAAATTATAGATAAGATTATTGTATTTTATGAAGCATTTTTCTATTATTATTATTGCTATGTA
Source organism: Rhea americana (assembly GCF_003343005.1). Taxonomy (NCBI): domain Eukaryota; kingdom Metazoa; phylum Chordata; class Aves; order Rheiformes; family Rheidae; genus Rhea; species Rhea americana. The sequence goes on along the minus strand of NW_028186867.1, from coordinate 4,516,590 downwards.
GTWGTTGTTGTTCCTTGAGGCTCAAGGAAGGCTATCCATAATTAGCAAAGCACTATAGCTTTGTCTGTTATCAGTACAAAGAATCCACATTACGCTGTGAACCGGTTCCAAGTTAAATACTTCGGGCATTTACTGTTGTTGATAGTAAAGACCATGAAATTCAGAATTCAGATCTTTAGCTGAACTGCTCCTCTGCTTTGATATCCTCATGCTAGTGAAAAAAAGATATAGTCCTGACACTTTGATAAAAGAAAGAGGATTTCCTTCCAAGGTAGTAAGAATGAGACATGGTAACTACCAGGTACTGAATTACAGCACCTATGAAAAAGCTGAGATGATCTGCACTCTTAATATGTAAGAGGTAATCTTTTGAGGATAGAGCTATCATAGGCATCTTAGTTTTCTTACATAATAAAATAATAATAAAAAAAAGTATGATTGTGTGGTCAGGCTGTTTCCACTGAGTCAACTCATGCTCTTTCTCTCTCTTTCTGTATATTTTACATATATATATATATATTTGTATATATATTTGCACACACACATACGCGCACACACACAGATACCTAGATCTGAAAGAGTGATCCAAAGAACTCTCGATTTTAGTAGTGAGACATATTATGCAAATATAGATTTGGTTTAAAACTTCAATTAAATTTGTTGTGACAGATTTAACTGATAGGAAATATCTGTGATTATTTCCATATCCTTGCTGTACMCTGAAAGATCCATGAGGTGTACCCGTTCACTTGAGATTCAGAGCCTGGAGCTTTCTTTTGAAAATAGACACATGACTAAGAACTTATTTGGTAACCCTGATTTTTAAATCTTTCCTATGCTTTTTACATAAAAAAGAAAAAAATAGATCATTAAAAATCATTCTGTATCAGACTGTTGGATCAATGTGCAGTTCTATGGGGCTTGACTTGACTTTTTTTTTTTTTTTCMCCCCTATTTTTTTTTTGATATTTACGGAGCTTAGGTCTATCTTTGAGATCAGAACCCAGCTGAGGCACAGAAGACCAAGTATGAACATCATGTGATCTTTCAATGCCAAAGTGGGAAAAAAAAAAAAAAAGGAATTGCATGGAAGAATATGATTTTTCAGTTGCTGGAGTGGAGAATTATATGTTTTAGGTGTAAATGAGAGTACAGTATATATGGATAGTAAGAATCAGAGAAAGAGAAAATGTCATACTAAAGAAGACTGCTAATTCCATCATGTCAGGAGGTGGAACTTAGAATTTTTCAGTGAACAAGTATTCAGGGAAGAATATGAAGGACTCAGTTTGCAGACAGACTAGGCCTGAATGAGAATTTTAGATAAAAAGCCAATCGAGAGACTCAATAAAGAAGCTTATAAAAGTAGAACCCATTTCTGTCCAGCAGTTTGATGTTATAACTTGGTTCCTTCAATCATTTAGAATTTTTCATGAATGTTACGATTCCCTAAACTGCAGTTACTGTCTAAATCAAACACATTTTTCACTGTATTTCTAGGACACAGTGTCAAATGAGGAACTGTGACTCATGCAAAATCTTGAACAAGTAAGGAATTTGAGACAAACAAGAAAATAGGATCAAGAGGTGTTATGGGACRTAAACAAAAGCAGAAAAAAAAGTGAGTTGAATCAAAAAGAAATATTCTGCTTAACTCTGCAGGTAAAAAAAATCCATGATTTGAATATTTACTAAATAAAAATAATATTTTTGCTACAAAAATCGTGTTTATTGCTGAGAACTAATTTGTTTCTCCAAAGAACTCCAATCTTTTGTAGTTTCTTTATCAACACAGGTTCTCAGAGATAACGTAAAGGTGAACTGCCTTCAACTGCCTTGATAAAGAAGAAATCTGCAAATCATGTAAACAGAATTTATTCCTAGTAATAAAATTGCTGGAATATTTTAATTCCAATATTTGTACATGTAAGATCTTGTATAATATATGATATTGGGATTCATGCTGTGATATTAGAAAAAGGCTATCTGCTTTATCTTAATTCCAGTTGAAAAAATCTTAGCTTCTTCTGTACTTCAAAGCTTTTATTGTTACTTCTTCTTTGATTTTTATAAATAAAAGTTTCTTTTCTTTTTCAGTGTCCAAAAATATATGAGGTTTACAAAGGTTTACATATAATGTATAAATGTTTACATATTATAAAATATAAARTATAATTTATAACATATATATAACGCATGTAGGTTTACATATAATGCATAGAAAGGTTACCTGCTGGGGAAAATGAGTAAGTATTTTCTATGTGCTTTTTTATGAATTCTTATACACTTTATTTTTCTCAAGTATTCATCTGAACAGTGTATGCCTTTCACTGCCTATTTTAAATATGTTAGTTTAATGTGATCATAAACACATTTACAAGTCTGCAATACTTTTTATTCTATAAAATACAAATTGAAAGTGAAATTAACAAATCATTATTTTTAAAAAGAAATAATTAGTTCTGATGATTAGCTGTCACATATTTGGCTGATTTTTCATGTTTGGACTGCATATTATTCCTAAAAAAGATCTTGATGATTTAAAATACATAATTTGCTCAAACATTCACATTTATCTCAGGTAAAGTTCTGTACTGACCTGAACCAATAACGCTATTCAACTTTTTATTGCTTTGAGTACCCACAATTGCAAGGCTTGCCTTACTTATCTTCTAATGCACARTGATTTTTGGATATATTAGATTCTCATTATTGACCACTTTTGAAAGTAAGATCAGTTTCATTTAAGCACCAAGCGCTTACGCACCTAGTCTACATTAACACCTTGCTGACCCTCTGCCCGGGAGTATTTGCACTTCTCCCACACAGTTACAACTACTGCTTCTTGACCTTCAATCGTACAGTCAGATTCCAGAAGGGTGAAAATTCYTGCTTCCCACAACTTCTACAAATTTAACAAATCACTGAAACGTACAGGTAGCTCTTCTGGACATTCAGATTTACTTGCCTAAAAATGAGTACATACGTGTGCACACTCACACACACACACACATATTTTATATATATATTTATATATACACACATATATATACATACAAGTGTTGGTAGATTGGATACTTAATAATATACTGTTTTAGTATGACTAATCAATGAAATCCATAATTTGGCTAATTTAGGAAAAAGTAGCCCTCTCTACATAAAAAGTACAGTCCTATCTGACATCTTTCCATAACTCTCTACTACTAAAYAAAGTTGAATAAAATTTTTTTGGTCATTTACTTGGTAGAGACTTTTTAGACACTATTTGAAGTATGTGGCATTTTCTAGGTGAGATTCAGACCCGTCAAACTATACATTCACTTTCTCTCTGACTTACTGAATACTGTAGATGTAAAATACTACAAGCCATAATGAAAGTTTTCACTCATGCCAAGCAGATAATTTAATTTAATTCAAAATAACATGTTTTTTTTTTTCTTAACCGTCAGCAAACCAGAAAATTTAGTAATTTGCACAGTTTCATACAGGCTTTACTTTCCCCTATCGCCCTCCACATAGATCGAAAAGATTTGAGTTATTAAACTTCTTATATGCACAAAGGGTAAAATCAAGGACTTATTTATGCAGCATTTTGGAACAGTTCACATGCTACCTATGCTATACCTGGAAACATTTCTGTATTCCACAGAAAAATACAACCCCTCCCCCTTCCTTGTGTCTGCTTTCCGCTTCTGTAAAAGCAAGTATTTCTTATATATGACATCAGTTCTGAGAAGGTTTCCAAACAGCTAATGTCTACTAAAATTGATTCAAATGTGCAGGTAAATGAAGGACACACAAGATCAATTTTAAGCATTAGGCACATTTTTTTTTAACAATTATCAAGAATTACATGTTCTCATCCATTYTCTCATGCTGGACATTTAATTAATTTCAGTGTACAGGAGCAGGCTTCTGCCACATAATCAATAAATCATGGTGTTTCCTCTTTACCTTAATTTACTCAAGAGTTTGTTCATTTCTGAATATTACGTTCTTCACCATGAGGTCTAAGAATCTGAAAAGAATTCATTCCTTCTCTCCTCATTCTACTCATTCCAAGAAAAAGGTCCTATCTTCACATCCTCTGAAATTACCTCATTTACAGTCCCTAAACATTTATTTTATTATTCCTGATATCAGTAAGAACAAGTTTCAGATGAAAGTGGAGGAGACAATGAGATGGAGTATTCTGAAATATTTCTCCTAAGGAAACTAAGATCCTGAAATATAGGAATCTATACTTCCTTTTTTTTTTTTTTTTTTTTTGGTTACTCCACCTCACACAGAATCACACAGAAGGGTTGAGGTTGGAAGGGATCTAGGGATCTCTAGAGATCATCTAGTCCGACACATCTGCTCAAGCAGGGTCACCCAGAGCATGTTTCCAAAGATTGTGTCCAAGTGACATTTGAATACCTCCAGGGATGGAAACTTCACAATTTCTCTGGGTAAATTGTTCTAGTGGTTCAATTTGTGAATGTTTACATTTCTATAAAATGTGTGGTGCTTCAACTCTGAAAATCAGTCTTCTAAAATACATCTGAATTTCTGCAAATTCATGAGATGATAAAAATTATTTTTCAAAATACAGACAAGCAGTAAAAAACAATTACAATGCTGTCATAACATTTGTAATCTTTCTTGATGTTTTAGTTAAAATTAGATGCTTTCCTTCTTCAATTTCTGTCCCACCTAGGCAATTTGTTGAATAGAGAGTTAAAAATGCAATTATCTTCAATGATAAACCAACTTATTATCATCTTCCCATGGTGTTTATTGACAATTGTTATTAAAAAAACATTCTAATCAATACTTGGATGATGCATAGAATCATTAACAAAAAGTTACAGAGCCAAATAGCTTTTTTCTTTATTTTCAAACACAACTTGATTTCAATTTTTATTTGGACATTCTGGCAGCACAAATGTAAAAAGAAATCCTCTGACAGATTTTTGTTGCTGAAACACTAATAATTCCTGGAAGGCAGAGTAAAGATTTTGCTCTGAGGAAAATAATACATATTTTCTATTTTTATTCTTCTTTTCTTCTATTTTTTAAATATTTGTGTAGAGAAAAATAATGAGATAATAGATGGCTGAACAGCTGCTCCTCTTGGGATGGATGGACTGCTGGTGACAATGCTCAGCGTGTTGCTATCAGAATCAAATACAGCACAACTGCTGAAGCAACCCTTAATTTTGTTGTTGTTGCTATCAGTTAACTGAATGGGGCAGTTTGATTCTAGTGTATTGCACCAAACATCTAAGAATATAGAAGAACTTTTGGAGGGCTACAGCTTGTGGGCTGAGGGAATAATTTACAGACACAATTTTGGCAGCCTTCGGTGAAGTGAACAAGGACTTGCTCTAGATATCRTGAACAAAGTAGCTAAAGATTATACATCAAATTATGTCCCAAGAACAAAAAAGACAATAAGTATTGCAAGCTAGCTAACTTGATTTCTAATCTGAAGTCTGATTTGTGGGCACCAGGCATCCTTATGAAATGCACATTAAATCTCATAGATTATTGATGCATGCCTTGTACTATAAAACTGACCTGCATTCATTTTGACAAAACAGAATTCATTGAAAAAAGTCTGTTTTCTTCGAGGTAGTTTTTGCTTCATACATTGTTGGTACTTTTCACTGTTTGAAGGCATATTAAATAATATAATCAAGGTACCCTATCTATGACAAGGAAAATTGTGGTAATCGGATTGAAATAAGCAGTATATTTATGTCATGCTGTTCTTGTCCTACTTGCTATCAACTCAGGTACAGGAAAATAAAACATACACAGAACTGATAAATCTGACATATTTTCAGTATTACTTTAATAAGTTGCAATTATGTGTTACCTGTACAACATTTATATATTTTTGTAAATCGCCTCTTGACAAGATAAGCACCAGTTTCATTTTACAGTTGGTTACATTACGCTGTGTGATGACTTAACATTTTTCAAGAGCAAAAGTATGACATAGCAGTTTTACATGTTGTTAAGTTTGCCTCGGTCACTGACAAATGGCTCCAAGTTCCTTACGAAGAAGAATAAATATTTCCAATATTATTTACACTTCCCCAAAAGTAACATTTTCCCAGCTGCAACTATTAGTAAAATAAATATAAACATATAAAATAAATATTATATATATAAAATATAGTTATATAAATTAATTATGAATAATTAATTTTCAGGACTTGGTTTTAAAACGTGGAATAAATTTGAAGAATACACTGTTACGTTATTAATAGGATCTTTTGTTGTTGTTAATAAGCACCAGCTGATAGGTTCTTAAAGATGTTATGCTGCTACAGGTATTACAAAGCAGTAAATACCCAGGAAAACAAAACAGAAGCAAAAAGCAGTACAGATACCTTTAGCTCTTACTGAAAAGATGATATTAACCTCTGTCATCATGAGTTTAACTGTGACTAAAGTAATAAAATGAAAAAAAAAAATCTAACATATCTTTATTGTGCAATCCTTCCAGACATCTATTTGGCACAGCCCTTGGGATCTGTCTTGGGAATGTCTGCAGTMTGGGAAGCAATCTCTGTAGTTTCCAGTACCCAGTCACATCATTAAGCATGCTGCAACAGCTTCTCTGTTCAGTAGTCTACAAAATAATAATAATGATAACACTTACACCTTGTACCTTAAAAGATTGCCCTCAAAAGAAAAGGAAGGACATTTCACTAATGGGGTATAACAAATGTTACTCCTGCAAAAAAGGTTGACTAGAGGTGAGGATAGCAGAAGAAAGCAYATCTGAAGGCTTGTCTCCACCAGCCTGGGAGTGCACAGATGCAATAATCAGCATCTGCCAGGGATTGCACCACAGTGGCAAAATGTAACTGTTTTGAATTTGCTCTTCACTAATGCCACTGAAAAAGCATGCAGGAACTTGGTTTGCTTATAAGGATGGCCCCCTTTAGACTATAACAGTGGCATATAAGAGAAGTTGAATTAAAAGACACTGGAAACTTTTCCACTAAAGCAACTAATAATGTGCTATTGGCTTTTCACTTTTGAATATTCTGTTGTGAGTGCTACAGATTCCAGGTGATACTGTGGCAAAAACATTAGCAGTGATTTTTTTTTTTTTTTTTTTTTTTTGGACAGATAATTACTGTCCTGTTTCTCCTCCACAAAATCTTTGGCAGAACCATGTGTATGTGTGTGTATATATACATACACATATACATTTACATACACAAACATACAGACACGTATGTATGCATGCACATATGTGTGTTATTTGGTTCTTTCACTTGAGATTTTATTGTTAACCAGAATCAAGACGAGTTCTGAATGCTTTTGCAGACTTCAACCAGGTCTYATTCACACTTCTAACAAATTTACCATATAGTGAAAATCATAATAAAGTTAAACAAAGCCTTTTTTTCTGAAAGTATTTTTTGGAAGAAAGAACAAATTAAATACACACTTCTTTATTCRAAGGGCAGTCAAATATTGGGGCAGTGATATAAAACCAGTTGCTAATGAATACTGGAAATGGAAATTTATTTTCTAATTTTCCGTTATTTCATTTTAACAGATTTATTTATGGATTATATTCCATTATGGTTTTTAAGTGATAAGTAGTGAATTTCCTACAATATTCACTAAATCTATCTGCATTAGCATGAAGACATCCATTGCCATTAGCACAGAGATTACATCTTTCTTAAGCAATAATATGACCCTATTTAAGGATCTTGCCACTTGGATCCGGATTTGTTATTAATATTTCAAGTAACAGTTTGCACTTATAACTTATTTGAAAGTATTTTAATAATTGTCTAGTAGTACAGATGAGATCTAATGCATGTTTCTATGTACAATATTTGTCTATCTCATCAAATAAGTGCATCTTATACATATATACATATAAGTATATATATGTAAAAAGAGTGTTTAAACTATAYTCAGTACATCAAATCACTGTCATCAAACTCATCAAGCTAATGGGAACAAAAGGCTATTGTGAAGCAGCATACTATAAAATACAAGGAAATTATTTAAATAATATTCTCATCATTTTGTCAAAGAATAATAGCACTGAAATTACTTTACAAGTCTAGCATGAACCATAGACTCTGATTTCTTAGACAGTGCAATGTATACCCTGAGTTTCCAGTGGTGTAATGGGTAGAAGMGAAAACTTGTCTGTGTGCCACAGCAGTGGACATCAGGAAGTATTACCACTGTTATTATCATAGTCTTTCTGTGGGATTTTATACACATCACTTCTGTAGCTTCTTATTCTGCAAGACTTTATTTTCTAGTTATGTTTTGAGTTCCTGAGATGATCCCACAGAAAAGTAAAAATACATATCTAGATACTAGAAAGCCTAAAATTAGCTGCAATATGTTTTTTTAWGATGCATTGCATTCYTACTTTAAACCAAAAACCATATCAGATTTCAAGTTATGTAGCCTTTATTTGTGTATATATAAAAGACTACATTGCTTACTATAAATAATTATTTTGTGAATGAACTGAGGAAAAAAATAGAGCTTGTGATCTAATAACTTGAGATTCAGTGAAGGCAGGTTTCAACCATATCTCTAGCACATGGGTAAAGATTGTCTTCTGTTCTTCTGTTTTTCCCAYCCTACAACCAATGATGGCTTCAGACAATGTCATGGCCAGGGTGGATTGTTCTTTGCTGACAACAGTYGGCAGTCTGTGTAATATACATTTCTGTCACTCGAAGCCATTGAATCTAGTTCCTCACCAATGATGACCTCTTGAAGTGGGAAGAGAAAGGACACRTCTCCTCTTCTTTCATCCTCACATCTGTTTTCCTCATGCTAAGCAGACAAGTGTGCCACCCTTGTAATCTGTGTGGGGTTCTTCAGATCATGCTGCATAAAAGCAGTCATCAGTTAGCTCTGCCTGCAATACTCCTTGTCCTACACTAGCACCAGTAGAGCACTCATCTCTCTCTCTCTCTCTCTCTCTCTCTTTCTCTCTCTCTCTTTCTCTTTTTGAGACTCCATTTTCACAGGGAAGCTAATGAAGACCTAACTAGAAAGTTAATCATAGGAAAAATAATTATGGAAAAGTTAATGAAGAGGTCAATAAATTTTCCCAGGCCCCCTGTGAACTTCTCCATGAACCCTGAAGCCATCAGAAGCAATAATAATTGATAGTTCATTCCTGAGCTATAAAGAACTTGTAATGTGAATGTTTAGAAAGTCTGTTTCATTAGAGGTTGAGATGATGCACAGCACATATGTTCACTTTACAAATTTCAGGATAGTTCTTATAGTATTCTTTCCTTATTTAAAACCTGAATTTGTTTAGCTTCAGCTTCCTGCCAATGAGCCTCATTACATTTTTTCTGTCTGATTAAAGAACCCTTTCCTATTAACATGCTTTAAATGCCTCAAGGCTGTGATCGAACCATCTGCAATATTTTTTTTAATCAAGCAAAATAAATCAAAATCACTAAGGTTTCATATTTCTGGAAAGATTTCCAGTCTGTTCAAAATTCCTATGACTGTTCTCTTGCCATCTTCAATTTTTCACATATTTGCAGAACTATAGATGTCAGATCAAAACTAGTAAACCCATCTTGGTCAAATACATTTTTTTTSCTTTACTTAATAGTCTCATTCATAATTTCAGGAATTAGACCAAGTACGCGTGTAATAATGTCACACTGGAAGCTTATGTTTGGCTGATTTTCCTGATGATCACAAGTTCTCTACAAGTTRCTGCTTTCAGAGATAAGGTTACTATCTAGAAAGTATAGCCTATATGCATTAGTTTTACTGAAAACCAAACCAGGACAAACAATGTTCCCTGCAACCAGCTTAACAAATAATCAAGATCACTATGTTGTTATAAATTCATGCGATCTCCAGAACTCAGAGTAAAGTATATTTTTTCTTTCCATTTTTAAAAATTATTAATGAATGATGAATAAATAATGTATATAATGTCAATGTACACATGTACACAAGGTTTACATTGTATACAAAGGACATATTAAAAGATCCATTAAAAACTTATGTCTTCAGTTATGGTCTACATGTGAATTTACATTAAGACAGAAGAAGTTTAGTCAGTTCTAATCCATTCAGACAATGTTGTCTTGAATTCTATTTTAATTTTTACTAGAAAGTGGTGATAGCAAATTAAATGTCCTGTGATAATGAAAGTGAATTACACCAACCCTACTATAATCAAAAAAACATAATTTTGTCAAAAAAAATTTTTTAAATAGTTTTAAAAGATGCATTTTTATAAACTATGTTCACTGAAATCATTTTAATGGATACCATTTAAGTCTTATTTAAGTCTTTATTCACCGTTTTCTTTGTCAGGTGTTCCTTATTTTGTCCAAGATCAATGTCATTCTGGCAGGCTAATAATTACCTAGGTTGTTTCTTCAAGCATTTTGAAATACTGCAACATTAKCTGTCTTCCAGCCCCCTAGAACTTTTCTACTGTCCTGTAATTTATTGAAAATCAATAGCAACTATTCAGCTGATTCTTCTGAAACTCTAAAATGTGAATTATCTGATCAGTAAGAGTGTAGTAAGACGGAATGTCACCTGGAATCATGGTAGATCAAGGGGGAGACTGATTGATTGATTGAATGATTGATTTTTTTAAGGGAAAAGGAGAGGACGTATTTCTTTTCTGAGAATTGAAGAGAATACAATTTAAGTGAAAAAGAAAAAAAGAAGAAGAAGAAGAAGAAAGAGAAGAAAGAGAAGAAAAAGAAAAAGAAAAGTCATATAGCAACTGATGCAAACCTCCAGGGTGAATTCTTTGCCTCACTGAAGTCAATAGATTCACTTCTGTCAAGATAAGATTCCACTCCTCATACAAGGTTTTGATATGTGTGATAGTTTACTTCTCTGGTACTATATATGTACTTTTTAGCATTTGCATATTTTATTTGTTCTCTGACTTATGAAATCATTTATATTAGAAGATGCAGAATGGCTTGAAAGAAGTGTTTCATATTTGAACTGAGCCCTACTCATTGAAGACAGTTTTTTTATTTGGTTTAATTTGATTTTCTTTGTTTKCTTATTTTCAGGGATATGCCTAGATGTAAGATATCTGTGCTACAGAGATGTTATTTACTTCTTATACATTTACTTTGCAAAATGATTATAATAATACAACCAGTACTACTTTTCTACAAATTCTTATACTTATTGTGAAATTCATAAAATTATCAATGAACATATTCTTATAGTATTACAACACAGTGGAAAGTTGATCCTTGGTATATGAGTTTACAGATTAGTTTCAAAATGTTGACTGCTAAGAAGAGAGAATATAAATTATAACTTCTGTGAGTAAAATTTAATAAATGTTATTAAATGCACACACATAAAAAACCCTGATTCCTATATAGCTACAACAAAAAAAAAAAAAAAAAAAAAAAAAAAAAAAAAAAAAAAAAAGAGAGAGAGAGAGAGAGAAAGAGAGTCTTCTAACATCTGTTATTTCTTTAAAATCAAAAAAAAAGAAAATACTGAAGACTAGAGTTTCTGGCATTTAATGCCTATTTACTTGCAGAATCATGAAACAACTAGCTTTAAAGATTTAGGTGAGAGGAAACTTTTTAATGAAATTCAAGCTCATAGCAAATGATATGGCAGTTTTATTGCAAATAGGAGGAGAGTTCAATGTAATGTCAAAACGAAACAGCAGTATATGTGAAAACAAAAGCAATTATAGCATACATGATTTGAGAGCAYATTCCTGTGCTACATTTCAGTTTAGTTGAGGCCTTGTATAGTACTGTTTTGAAACTTAAACCCTTTAGGGCTATGACAAGCCTGCAAAGAAAAGAATTCATAAGTAAATGATAGTTTAAACAAAATTTTCAGAGTTGTAGAAAAAGTGTATAATTGCATTCTATCAGTTCATACTACATTATTCTATTAATTCAAAGCTATATTTAATCACAAAAAAGGCTTTGTAAATTCAACTAAACTGTAATCTTGTTAAATTAAAGATATGTAATTATTCTCTCACTTTGAAATAATGTTTTAGCTACAAAACTCAAGTATAAGTAATTTGGGAAGTTTTGATTAAGGTAATGTTTATTTCTATTGGTCTGTAAGTAATTTCCTTAAAAAAGGCATCTAAAACTAATTTAGAAAACCAAAAACTGAGTTTGACTATCAARCGGACTATAAGTAGCTCAGGATATTTGTAATCAGGACAGAGAAAGCTTCCAAAAGTTAAAAAGAAAAAAAAAAAATCAGATATAACTCTTAAGAGATAACTATTAAGTACTGCGTCTAGTTCTGGGATCCCCAGCACAAGAGAGACATGGAGCTACTGGAGAGAGTCCAGCGTAGGGCTACGAAGATGATCAGAGGGCTGGAGCATCTGACTTATGAGGAACGGCTGTGAGAGCTGGGCCTCTTCAGCCTGGGGAAGAGAAGAGTGAGGGGGGATCTGATCAATGTGTACAAGTACCTGAAGGGAGGGTGTCAAGGGGACAGGGACAAACTCTTTTCAATTGTCCCGTGTGACAGGACAAGAGGCAATGGGCAGAAATTGAAGCACAGGAAGTTCTGCCTGACCGTGAGGGGGAATTTCTTCCCTGTGAGAGTGATGGAGCACTGGAGCAGGTTGCCCAGAGAGGTTGTGGAGTCTCCTTCTCTGGAGATATTCAAGACCTGCCTGGATGCAACCCTGTCTACCATGCTCTGAGTGATACTGCTAGAGTCAGGGGTTGGACTAGCTGATCTCCAGAGGTCCCTTCCAACCTTACTGATTCTGTGATTCTATGATTAAGCAATAACTTAACTATAGTCACACATAAATCCCATTAAGTAGGTTAAAACATACGCTTAATATCTATCTTGCATATAATTTATTTTAATATTAATATTAAAGAGAGTTTATATACATGAATTCTTCCAACTGAAACTTTAACCTCCTAATATGATCATACTCAGTGACAAAAATTATTTTATTTCTCTTGAATAATGTTTCCTGATTATGTCTCGTCTAGTTTAGGAGTTATGATTCATGCTAATAATTTTGAAGTTGTGTGACTCTCTTGATTTTCCTATGAAATCAAATTGGCTCAAAGCAATCTCAGTTGTTCCTAGGGTATGAGCAGATTAAAATGAATGAACAGGAGCTTAGAGGGGAAAGAAGACATTTGCAGGGGAGGAAAAAATAAAGCAGAACTGAGAGTATTTCCAAGGCAGCTCACTCATGACAGATGCAAGACAGGGAACAGTCTAGTGTTTTTCACCTCACAGCCTGGCAACATTTCTCCATTGCCCTATTTTTTCCTGAACTTTGTCTGCCAGCTGCAGCACAGCTTGTCATTACACTTCATTTTAGGACTGACTTAGAGTGTATGGAGGCTGTGTCAGCGATAGGGTGTGTCAGGCACCTGGTCCAGCTGTTGGCAGCACACTCAACTCTTGAAGAGTGAAGAGAGGCACACAGAGCTTCCATTAGAAGTTGGTGCAGTGACCTAAAATTAGACGCTTCAAATATTGCAAAGCAAATCACAGACATATTGTTATTCTCATTAATTTATTCCTTTATTTCAGAGTATTTGATATCTAGGGAGTGGAGGGTGGAGACACTCTTCCCACATAAACATTGTCACAACAATTTATAAAGGCATTTACACCCAACAGGGATAAAATTCACTTAGTTTATCACCAGTAGAAGATCGAAAAGATCCAAGAAGCTCTGGGAATCTTGGTATTGCATGCAGGAGTCTTTAGAATTAAATAAGTGTACTTGTAAGGAAGTGAGATTTGAAAATGGAAAAACTCAGGMGTTATTCCTGTCATCCTAAACTAGACTATAAAATGGGTCAGATAAATCTCTCCGTGAAGATATCTATTTCTCTTCTTTGACCATAAAGGAATTCCAGGATGACTAGCACAAATTCAGATCTCTAAAACTCGTTTTTACTTTTTTTATACTTCATCTTTTTTTT
>NW_028186867.1:4469529-4502583 GCF_003343005.1 Rhea americana | reverse complement strand
TTTGTTTCTTCATAGTCATATCACTTCTGGATTTTTTTCTCATTTTTTTTGACATTCTATTACACTGTTTGCCTTTTTATTTTTCTTCTGCTTTTCTGCAGATATTTTGGCAATCATTCTTTTATAATTTTCTTCCTAGATTTTTATAAAAGCTTGGGGTAAATAGGTCAGACTTAGATATCGGACTTCTAGATATGTAGGTAGGACAGGAAAATATGACCGAACATAAGCAACTTGACTGCAGAAACTGGAAATACTGGSCAACAAAAAATTAAGAGAGAAAGAAAAAAAAAGAACTTGTGAAAGAACAAACTCCAAGACCAGCTGGAAAGAAAGAAAAATATTGAAAGATTAGATGAGTAGAAGTTCTTTGATGTATGCCAGAAACATATTTCACAAATGATTTGGGGGAAAAAAAAAAGTCAAAAACAAATGCAAAAGTCCATTAAACTACTGAAAACTGGAAAAAGTCTATGAAGTAGAAGAAATTCATCTTAATCAAGGGAGAAGAAATAAATTCTCTTCAACTCTTCAGCATAATTCTGGAAGTAAAAGATATTACACATAAGTCTGCAACAAAGAAGTCAAAACATATGCACAATAAGCGCATACCCCTGAGCTAAGTGGCTTGTGGTAAGTGAACACTTGTGCCACCTTTTATACTTTAAATGCATATCRTAGTTAAATTAAACAATACTATGAGACATCCTCAGCACTGGAACTTGCTTATCTATATTGTTAAATTGCACTTTCTTGTACACTTAGTCCACTAAACCACTATCCTCAACAACCTCTATGTGCAGTTCAGGACATAGGCCAGGAGCCAGTCTTAAAAGGCAGCTTGCATGAAGCCACCTTATTCTGGGGTTTGAAAGCTTAACAGTATGTCTATGGGCCATTTTTGTGACAGTGAATGGTCACAGAAACATTTAAATTATTCATGCAATGGTCTAGYCCTAAAAGCCTGAACAGACAATTAATGAGGAGCTTCACAGAGGAACAAGTCAAAGATCAAGAAAGAAAAGAAATAAAATCATTAAAGGAAGAGAAAGAAAAAAATCATCATACCCACAGAGGTATGACGGTATTTATATTGAAAAGCCAAATTTCAAGTAGAATACTTACAGAATAAAGAAGTTAAAAAAAAATCTGTCTGGCTACCTAGAGTTTTCCATCAAGTCAAGCAATTCCTTCAGGCAGTTATGTATTCGTAGTGCCTAGAGAATCAAAATTTAGATTAAATTTATGAGCTTAAATAATTATGTATACATATGTTACTGTGTATGAAAACATCTTTGTAAGAAGTAAGAAAACTGTTTGCAGGGAAAAAATGAGAAAGATAGGTGGAGAGAAAAGAAAGAAAGAAAGAAAGATCATCTGTGGAAGAAATCCCATTAATTTCTTGTATTTTCAATGGGACCTTTCATTAAAATCATATAAGTAACACAGGGAAGTAATTAAGAATGCAAAATGTAAGATACAGCAGATTAAAAAAATGATTCCAAGAAGATGTATTGTAAGATTAAAGGATTCTCTTTTAAAAATCTTCAAAGGGAGTACTAATTATTAGCACATACAACAAAGATATGCCTGCTTTAGGGAGGTGGGGAGCATATAGATGAGCAGGGAAAGAATCCATGCCTGAAGATCTCTGCTGAAGAAAGGGTATTAGAAAGAGCATTCAACAACTCATTAAAATTAGCAGGCTATTAAAAGGCCAACAGCAAAACCCATGTAATACACTCAGGGTTTCAGCAGTTCTACAGCCTGAGGCAGAAAGGTCCAAGTTCCCAGGTAATATTCARTTGAGAACTGGGAGATGCTGTCCTCACTACTGTCCTCTTCAGACATGGGTGCAGACAGGAAGGAATGTAAGTGTCTTTCTTTTCTCCCTCACAGCACAATGTGGTAGAGATTTCTTCTGTAACTACATGATTGCAGTTCCTGAATGAACTTCCTTCTGGTTCATTCTCCAGTGGAACTGCTGAAAACCCCTTTTTGCTAAAATTGATAAAGACTCTAAGGGAATAGTACATTTTCTACAAGGCCCCAAAATAGGTTAATGCTAAGAAAATGCTCTAGGATGATGGATAAAAAGGAGTTGATGGCAGAAAGGCTATATGAAGTTTAGTCAAGAGAAAGAAGACCTATTTAAAGTCTAGAAGATTCTGCATGGAATCAGATAACACTTTGTGTTTTAAGGCATCTACAGTCACCTCTAGTGAAGACCTATTGGCTCTCCACATTTTTTTGWGGTTTAAACAGAAAACTACTGACTTTATGGTGACATAAACCTTCCAGTAGCTATATGAAGGCAGGATCCCCATTCTTTGATGAGCGACTAGGCCACACAGTGTTGTGTGCCTGGCCCAATTAACCTTGATTTCTTTCTTACACRGTTACAGTAGGAGAGAGGAAGCACTTTTTTAGTCAATAGCCTGTTAGAGAGAACCCTTTTCTGGGATATAAGAAATATACCTATGAATCTCTTAAGGATGAAGGGGAACTGAACACAAGTGYCCCACTTCATACTCCCACCAGCTCTTGAATTAAACCGGGACAGCAGCACCAAGGCTGTTGACAGTGCAATCAAAATAATAACAATAACTAACCTTTTTAATGATTACGATGTAAGTGTGCWTCTTTAAAAGAAAAAGTCAGGATTATAGAAGATGTAGACATTTCTTTGTCATCTCAAATTGCTGAACAATGGAATTTAAGAGTCAGTCATCAAAGTCCTTGGATTTTGTCTTCTGTGTTTGGGCAGCTTGCAGCTTGTGTGCTCAGTGTAGGTGAATGACTATTCCAAAGTCTGCCTGTTTTGACTTCTCTTCTTCAAAGCCTAGATTTCCTCCTTCCCCCCCAGACTGCATAAGGAGTTCAGATGAAAACAAAGCAGTTCAGAACATGTATGGACTGAACTTACATAGCATTATGAGACTRAGCGTATATCATTTATTCAAGGGCTTTGTTGATTACTCCTCTATTCAAGACCCATGACTGGAGAAGGAGAAAAWGTGCCAAAAAAKMCAGGAAAAAAAATGTGATAGGAATTTTTAGACAGAAAAGCGCAGTCTGTGTGATCTTTGCCTCGTCTAGGAGTCTCATTCAACATTTCACATTCAGCTGTGGGTTCTAAACATCAGATAACATGAATTGTAGAAACTCTCTCTTAAACACCTAATAAAACTATTCTGAAAACAAATAATATGCACRGCATCAACATGGTTCATATACATAAAATTCTTGTTACAGTTTTAATCACTCCTCATAATTATATATACAACAACAACAAAAAAAGCTTTGAAACAAATTACAATGGAAATTCTAGATATTATTTACACACTGGCAAAACTATGATATCAAATGATAATTTATTTTCTGGACAATATTAGAAGCTTTCATTTTTTTCCTAAAAGTCTAAACTTGTATCCTTTAGTGTAAAATATCTGCCTTTTATATCTGCCTTTTAACTCCTTGTTTGTTTGTCATCCCAGCCAATGTTTGCTCTATTGCTTCTTTTATATGTTCTGTTTTGTTAAGTTGAACTGTGCATTAAATAACTGTTTGAYTTGTACATGATGCTACATAATACACTGAAAGCAATCTGGATATGATCAGATGAWGTTTCATTTTAGATSATGATCCATTTTAAAAGGATTGTTTCTGAAKAACTTRATTTTTGGTTATCCTTATACCAAAGATAAATACTGACACCAATGAGATGAATCACRAATCATCATATTCTACTTTGGTTCAGTTGCTTTTGCAAGGGCTAATTATCTGGTCATATTCTACTAGTGGAATCATGGACAGATGATTCTMTTCTTTCTGCTAGCACRTATAATTCACTTGGCCTTACATCTGCAGTTTGTGTTTGTTATACTCAGACACAAATTTTTATCAGTTACCTCTATTTTAGAAAGAAGACTARAAGCTGCATTCCTTCTTAGAGTTAAACATATATTCATGCAGTAATCCATTTAGATACTAAAGAGAAATAATTTACAAATAAATTATTGAAGAATGCAGTCAGTTGAAAGTAGAATTAAAGTCTTGAATGTTTCTCAAGAATAAGCGGTAGAGAAAATCTTTATCTAAAAGCAATGAAGCTCTCAGTACTGCATAAGCAATAAAGCTTACAATATGGCATGAGCACCTGGAATTGGCTTTAAAACCAAACCAAATTGCAAAACCCCAAGAAGCCTGTGTCATCTTGTAAAGTACTGGATTTGTATCTATTTTTAAAGATAATTCTACAAGAATCTATGTGGAATCATTGATAGTAGGATTTCTGTCAAAATGCAAGACCTCAAACTAGCTTTGTCATGTAACATATACTCTGTATTCCTTCACTGATCTTTGGAATTGCTCTGAAACCCCAGTGTGTGCAAAATTCAAGCTGAGAAGGGCTTGTGCAAAGCCCTGAGTGTGCAAAAGATGGAAATTCGAATGAACAAATATCAGAGTAAACTCTTTAAAAAGTTCTTGACAGATGATTTTTTATTTGTATGCAGTGAATAATAAACAAACAGCATAAACTGCAGAAATTAGTGATAATATGRCAATATCTATCCAAAATATATGTACTCTTTTGGTAATGAAAGTGTCAAAAAGTATAAATGAAATTAAAAAGGATTTTTTTTTTTTAAGGAAAGAAAGCTAAATGAATGGAATTGCCCTTACTAAGTATAAAAGCTTTTTTTTTTTCTTGTATGGTATAAATTGGTGTAATTTTGAAGCAATTTCATAGCAATAAAAATAATATCAGAAAGGAAACTAACATGACAGAACCTGCTGGTGTTTTGGAAATAACAGTTGTGTTCTCATTTYAGTAGACACTGTCAGATAGTACAGCAAGCTTGAGGGCTGAAGTGTTATATTTTAGGTTCTTATCTACTGTGCAGAGAAGATAAAGCACACCATTCAGTGTAAAATACAGTATTACACATTTTTAATCTGGATCAGAGTTACATTTTGAAGAAAGGCCAAGGGAAGAAAATTGTTATGTTTCAGGTTTAATAGACATTCACTGTAATGGCAGAGTGAAAAAAAAAAAATGTATTTGATCCAGAATGGAGATTTGCACATCCAAATTCACACATTGTCTTTTCAATGGCAGGTTCATATWCCTGTTAAAGGTGAGCTAATTTTTCAGGACACTTAAAACACATTATTTAGTAAAGATATTTTTTTGTGTAGCTGAAGATATAGAGAATAACATTTGCAATAGAGCATGTTTGGTCTGTTATAGCTCTCATCTTACCTGTATTTAGAGTACTGAAGATAAATAGAGGTGACTTTTTTTTTTGTTATATTTAAGCCATTTTAGTTCACRCCATTTGTTATCACATGCTATCATTCTTTCACACTAACCAATTTCAAACAGCTCATTTATTCTAAGTCTTTCCAATATGCACTGAGAATATTACTTGCAATTTTGGGGCAAAATGAGAAGACCCGAACARCAATATTTGATAGATCATTATACATTTTTCTGATAAGGTACCATAACTACCTGAAAACTGTTCAAAACCCTAAGTGATTTTAAGACTGGGAAATTACTGGGAGAATATCAACTGTTTATCATAATTAATTGTCCACACTGTGTGCACATTCAAACTGAGTCAATAAATAAAACAAATATCAAGGAAGAAAAAGAAATGTGTTAAGAAATTGTAGGTAGACTTTATATCCWTAAAAAATCCAGGTATCTGGAATCTATGAATGGTTTCTGTTTTAATTTCCATTAAATAAGTATATTATCTAAAACTCTAAGTGCTAACAGTGTTCAGAACATTTTGCTTTATGAGAAATTAAGATGAAATAAGAAGCACCATCATTTTTAGTGCAAGTTAGACCTCAGAGAAGAGTTCAGCAATCCTTCAAAGTGGTATACATGACTGTATTAGATTCTTTCTCAGGCTGAAGACTCAATGCCTTTACAAACTTAGTAAGGTCTAAACAATGTCACTGTTCAGAGCAGGAAGATGGTGTCAGTCATTGCACGGCTGAAATCTTGCCTCCACGGGATGGGGAGTTCAGAGCTCAGAAGAAGTCAGGAGCAGGCACTTCTTCAGCCTCTCAGAACTGTTTCCCAAATCTGCGAAGTGGTATGTTTCAGACATGAACCATGGCTTCCTCTAGCCTGCCTTCAGGTTGCCCCATGTCTTAGATGCAAAATGAAACTGTTTGAAGGAAGAACAGTTGTTTGGGAATGTTTCGATCGCGTAAACTGTGGTTGAATAATCAGCAGAAAATGTAAAAGGAAAGAGAACTCGGCACAAATCTTTCCATCAGTTTCTGATAAGACAGTGAGTGAAGTACAAAACCCCACACACTATAGACAAGGCACATGCCTCTGTGATTCCCTCTGGAATTTCCAGAGCAAACTGTGGGATATTGAACAAAGTGAAAGATTCCCCACATAGGATATGGATATATAGTTTTCTAAACTTATCCACTACCCGAATGAAACACCTCTATCTTTCGAAGACGATGGATTGTCTCATGGAGCTTCATGATAGCCGTGCTATATAATTTATAAAGCAATCATGAACAAACCAAATCATTTTTTCTTTCTTTTTTTTTTAAATTTATTTTTAATCTAAGTAGCAAATAATTCCTTTAAATAAGATTTTACGAAGCTGTTTTTATGCAGATCACTTGCATGGCATATGCAAAAGATTAATTTGTTCCAGTAGGTTTTTTTCCATTTTTTCCCATTATAAATGATTTTAATTCATGTATACATATTTCTCATATTTCTGGAAGCTTCTAGTGTTATCCACAGAAGGGATTCATTTTAATTAAACCTACTTTGGCATTCACTTTGATGTATGTTTGTAAATATGCATTTTCCATTTTCCTTTTTCCTTCACACTCTTTTCATCTGAAGGCCCATTAAACATGGAGAAAAATCTACTCAAGAAGAGTAGATTTTCTTCAAAAATACTAAAAAATGTTTTATCTAATCTGGACAGTTTAATTAGATAAACCTTTATATTCTCAAGTGGAAGAGTAAATTTTCCATTGTTATTTAATTTCTTATTCACAGTAAAAAATGTACAAAGGTATAACTTAGTTTGCATTTTAATTTTGTGTTCATGGTGATATTGATATTTATCTTGCAAATGCATGGAATTTTTTTTAAGRTGTTCTTATATTTAAGACTTGTCAGATAATAATTACCTGTCATGACCAAAGTTTGATATTAGACATCTGAATTCAGCTGATAATTTCCTGGTAGTAAAATTAAAAGTGAATSACAATTGACTTTCAGATTGCTCTAATATGTATTTAAAGTAGAAATTTTTAGCTGTCATTGCTTGGTGTCTAGAAGCTGCTCCACCCAGATAAATAAATCCTTTTGAGAACTTAACATTACTCAGAAAAAGCTTATGAGATTTTATTTAAAAATCACTGTATTGTGAAACTTGAATTTTGAGAAAATCTGTCAGCATAGTTTTTTTTAAGAAATTGATTTCATGTGAAACTATCATGATATTCAGAGCTGTGTAGAAAAGTTAATTTGTGTAGGAAAAAAATAAAATAAAAGCTAAGATGGATTATATATAGAAAGATATCTTAAATCTTCTCATACAACCTATCTGGCATAGCACTTTAAAATAGAGATACTCGGTTTTGTTTGGTTTTATTCACTGGTTTACTTTTAAGTCTTCAGTTGATTCGGTTTGGAAATGATAGAATGTTAATAATTACTGCAAATATGCTTTCCAAGTCTCCAAATCTACTTATTTTTAGCACACAACTAAAGATGTTTGAAAATAAGTATTCTTTGATTTTGTTATATTACATTGCATATATACAGAAAACTCTCAATGGCTTGATCTCGTATTCATTTTAAAGCTTAGAATCCATGAATTTAAGAACATGAATAATTTGGCAATTGAAATAAAAAATCCTTCACACATGAATGAAGTTCCATGTTTTCACTTTTCAGGATATTAATGTGAAAAGATTTTTTCTTCTACATACACAACTGGATCATACTGACCTGAAATATGTTTCATGARCATTAGGAAGACAATAGGCAAAGAGAGAAAAGCAGTAAAAAAAATAGGTTTTTTTTATACTTTGAAAATTGTCTTGTTATAGGAAGTATGATTGTTTGTCTTATAACTTAATACATGATAAGAATCATACCAACCCTACTAGATATTAAATCCTCTGCAGTCAATCAATATAAAACAGCTTATGAGAGAATAAAATATGGTATTCCAGAGGTTTGTATCTTCTGTTATTAAGCTGTACACTTAACGAGTGTAGGCATATGTRTACACATCTGCAGTACAGCTTCAATAGTCTACTGAGTTAAATTTTTTATCCACTTTTTAATTTCTTCTATTGCTACCCTGCAGATTCAATCTCTAATATAGTCTCTGAGCAGTGTCAAAAAAGAATTTATGCAACTTCTCATGTCTATCAAAATGTGTCTTACTCAGATTTTTTTAGCACTGTATCTACAAGAAAGAAATAACAGCACAWGTAAATTGTTTCTCTCATGGCAGATAGAGTATTTTATGGAACTGTTATAAAAGTTGCCTGAAGAATGTCACAACCAAATATAATATAATAATAGAACAATATTTTAGCTTGGTGTTTCTTATCTGCTTTATTGCAAAGAATATATAATGCCGTCATCAAAATTGAAAGGAAAAATGTGTTTTCTCATTTTCAAAACAGAATTTTAAAAAATTAGATTGAGATTCTTCATTAAGGAAAATAAAATATATGCAATCTAGCTTTCATATAGTCTTGATACCTCCTGAGAACATATCTCCTTATTGTTATGGTTTTAATTTTATAGGAAAAATTCCTACAATTAAATCAGCAAGTAGCAAAATTGCTGTTTAAAGTAAATTAATTGACAATATACTGAGAAGATCTGAGAGATAAATTGCATCAGTTATTAACTCTAATTTGGAYGAATAGACCATTCTATTCCAGATCATCCAAACATTCCAGATCTGTCAAATATCTGAAAAAATCACTATTTCTTCATAAGTTTAGTACCATCAACTTCAAAGGATGAGGAACAATTCTCATGCCATATGATATTTTCTTGTTTAATGTTTTACTGCAAAAAAAAGAAAAAAAAAGAAAAAAAAGGAAAAAAAAAGGAAAAAAGAGTAGAGTCAGTGAAATTGCCCAAAGAGTCTAGAACCTTACAAAATTATTCTAGAAATAAACAGAATTTAGGGAAAACATATTCCTACTTTATTCTCTCAAAAAAATGATTTGCTACCCTACACTATTTCAACACAAGTCTGTTATTAAATCTGTTTACCTCAAAATTTATCAAAACTCTTCATTACCACTTGGATTGTGATAGGAACAAAAAAGGAAGAGCAGGTGTAACTAATGCAATTTCCCTTTTTCTTTTTCCCTAAAGAAAAGAAAAAAAAAAAGAAAGAAAAGCAATCAATTAGAATGTAAATTGCATACTGTAATTACCATCAAGATATGCTTAGTTGAAGGAAATATTCTGCAACCTGAATTAGCAATGATGAATCTTTGTAACAAAAAGCAAACTCTTACCAGATCTCTACCACCTATGTACCTCCTGAAGAAAACAAAACCACAAATGACAGGCTTARGATTAAAAAAGCCACAAATGCTTTCACAATTTACATCTCCTAGAATGATAATCAGTGTGATGACCAATGTTGGGTTCAATGGCTCTTTAATAAAAATAAGCAAATGCTAAAACATCTTTAAGGTAGCTAGTGATAAACTTGTTTGTATTTAAATGCCTTGAGAMTAATGCAGAATTATCTTGTGGTATGACTGTACAGCTGCTTGCATTTTTTTCATAGCAGATGCTGAGGGTAAAGTTACATAAATGGACTGCTACAGGACTATTACTGAAACATTGTAGTGAATAATTTCTTCAAAGATGTTTATTAAAGGGAAAAAAATCACTGTSAAAGAAAGCAATCCTTTAAATGCAGGCACTAACTTTGATACTGAAATAACTACTGAAATACTTTTTTTCTTAATTTTTTTCTTGAAACTTTTCCAGTCATTGAAAGGATTAAATAATTGTAAACATATAAACAAAAACTTGAGAAGAGTAATCTGTTGGCAGAATTAAAAAAATGTTATGTTGATCACACTTTTTAAAAACATACAGAAAAYGTTTCAGCAAAGGGCTCTTCAGGCTATCAGACAAGAGTATAAGGAGATAGCTGATGCAAGAGAAAGTTGGCAGTTTAAAATATAAGGTGCAAATKTTTAATAATAGGTTAAATTGATAACTGTTGTATTCTTTATGATTGGATTTTTTTAAATTCAAGATAAAGATATYACATTAAAATAAAYCTAGTTCTAAACATATTCTTGAGAACGAAACTTAAAGAATATTCTAGTTTTAAAATCTATCTGTAAGAGTCAGCTATAGCCTTCCAGCTATTATTTTGTTTTATGACAGGACCTCCATCCATATTTCATGTACCATGTCTCATTTCCAAYAAACTGACAACAATGGTTTTGTTATTAGGAGCTAGTTTTTTAAAGGATTTTTCATCAACATTACGTTATTGACAAGTTATACCATCAAATCCTGAATATCACATTCTCCTATTATTTAACATCGATTATGAAGATTATGAAGAAATGATTATCTACTAGTRTCTGTTTATACCAGAAAATCTCTGCCATATATCCTCCAATAGACAACTTTGAAGTTCAGCAGTAGACTTCAAGCACATGTAGTRCAAAATTTAACCAATCTAGTTATGTAACATCTTACTATCTTCTAGCATAAGTGATCCAGTTATATTAATATTTTTAATCTATTATGATTAAGTTATAAGTTATGAAATACTACATCAGCTAGGTTAATATCTGTAATCAGTCAATCTTTTTTTTTTTTTTTTTAGTGTCAAAGGTGATTCCTAGCTTCAGCATCTTAAAATAGGTATTATTTGCTGTCATGCACTCATATAAACAAAACAGAATTTCTATCTTCCATATCATAACATTTGCACATTTAGCACAGGCTATTTCAGTATCATTTCCACATGCCCTTCTTTCATAGATCARTTTGATCAAAACAACCTGTTTTATCTGTAACCAAATTCCTTTCTTTTCTGCCCTGAATTTAGTACCAGGATTCAGACCACTATTTTAATTCAGCTGTTCAAAAGCCTTCCATTTCCCTAGCCTCAGGAGTATATCTGTCCCAAGAACAGTAACCTCTCATGCTCATTTTACTAGATGCCTGAAACTACAAACCAGTCAAAACACCTGTGTGTTCAGTATAGCATGCTGGTAGGAGCTAGGCGTATTCTAGGAATTCACTTCTCAAGGGAAAAAGAGAGATAATTGTCTACTCAGCTTCCTAGATTAGGTCTGAAGTTCCTGTTTCTCCTTTCAGATTAGGTGCCTTAGAGCAAGAGCACAGGGGGGAAAAAATCATAACAAAAATCACTGCTTCTTCATTTCTGGCACTAAGCTGTAAGGAAGAGAGAGAAAATTATTTTGGCATGAGAGAYTGTTTAAAGATTTTGTTCAACAATGTAGTCACTGCTTTTGGATGGGWACAATTCTCTACCTAAAATTATTACCTTGATTAAGAACTCTAAATCTTCAGAAGCTAAAGTGATATATGTTGTGTAAGAATGGGAAGGGAGGGCCTTAATGCATATAGAAATGTATATGCGTGTATAATAATACAAGAGGACTTGGGATAATTTTGTTTGTTTTAGTTTTTGTTTTTTCGAAGACTCTAAGGACTGGGATCCTTGATTCAAGGCAAGGATCATAAACAAGAAACATAAACTTTCAATCAGTTTGAATTTAGAATAAACTGCAGAGAAAAATGATCATATGAAGTATATCTCTTTTCATATTTTAATGAAAAAAATGACAGTAACATTTGTTAAAGATCAGAAATAGATAATTAATAGTTTTAATTCCAGTTGCCAAATTTCTGCAATTATGGAAAATTGTCACTCTAATATGTAAATCAAATATTCTATGTGCCAGCTTTCTAAAAAGGTTGAATCTTGTAATTGTCACTTTCWGTTTAACATGTTTGGGATAYGTGATAATCACTGCAATATTTTGGCATTATATTACTCACTTTAAAGAACAATTGCATCCAAAGAGATATACTTTCTGTTCCTCTYGATCCTCTTCATTAGTGGTTATAGCACTTAAACTAATTCTCTATCTAAGAACTTCACTGCACTGGCTTACTCTAAGCTCATTTTTTCATCCAGAAAATCACTCTGTAAGAAAACACTGATTCATTCTACAGTTGCAGACTTAGGAAACAGCTTATACAAAGATTTAAAGTCAGTAAAGTTTAAGGTCAATAGTACGTGTGGGTGTAGGGAAGATCCTTGATCTCTGAGAGAAAAATCTTTGGCAAATGGTGGGGAAGAAAYGTGTATATGGAGGCAGAGAGATCTTCACACTCTAGTAAAAGTCTTCAGATCCAAATTAGCATATGAATACAGATACATCCGCATTACAGACCAGAACAAGGCAAATGTGCTTCAGGATATATTTTCTATTTTTATGTGGTTTTTATTCTCTGCAATGTGCATTGACATTCAGTGTGTTAATAGTASAAGAGTTGCATCTCCCCAATGCCTGGTCATGCCAAGTGGCATCCTGAAACTGGAGGACCAAACCTTGTGACAGGAACAGGCACTGGTCTGGCTGCTATGCATGKGACTCGCTCTTATTTCCATGGTCATGCTCGTTGTCAACAGAGAAGACCTAATTTTCCTATAAAGTCCCATGAGTAGGTCAACATTTTCTGATTAATTGTTTATACACCTAGCAATTTTAGCATGAACTTGTGGTCTGTATCTACACATAAGAGAATATAGTGATGACATTATAGATAATTTTCACACTTTATGATTTTCAGAAGAATAACTGAAGAAACAACAGTCAGAGGCAGCTGACTTTGCTATTAACACCTTTACTGAGCAACCACTAAGACTGGCAGTGATCTGTGGAACATAAACACCTACCTACTTCGAACAAGATTAGCCTTGTCCTGCAGCATGGATAAGATTATGATTAACGGATTGCAGGGAGCATTGATCTTATTTAACTGCAGACATGCAGTTTGCCTTTGAGCTAATCATTCATTCTTCTTTTCTGCTCAGTGGCAAACAGTAGGCACTTGTGGGGCATGATTTTTGTGACCTGATTATGTATCTATATCATCAAGGCAAACAAAGATATGCAGATTCCTATTTCTCTACATTTACTACAGTAGCAGCCTAAAGCGACTATCTCAAACAAACATATTAACAACAGAGATGTCACTAACTAGGCAACATGAAGCTCATCTTCAGTGTCTGCAATTTCAGATCGGCCTCCACATTAGATTAAACTCATTGTTGAAAGTCAACTAGAATTACATATTCTAATACATATTTCTTTTCCATAAATATATGTGAATGTGCAAGTATATTTGCATAYATATAAACATAAATGTGGTATTCCTTTTGGATAGTTGTAATTTATAATGAAACAGGAAATTTCATTACTTGTTAATTCCTCTAGAATTCAACCAGAACTCTCAGATCTGTGTTCATAATGTTTACTGTTTCAGAAGTAATTAAAACACTAATATTTCAAACCACAAGGCACTGATATGCAGTGTCAGATTTGATAAGCATTTAGATTACTTACTGGGCTCCTTTARTTGCTATAATATCTGAGCATTTCAAATCAGTTTCATCTAAAACATTAAATATACTTGCCCATTACCCTTAGAGGAAGGGAAGTATAGCTGGGCATTAAGGAAGGAAAATATTGCAGAATAGATATTAAGATTGTTTCCATTTRAGCCAGATTGCTTGCCTAAAACAATCTAAATGTGCTGGTGCAYGGCTCACTAGTCTACCTATGCCCTGTCATTTTCTCATCCACCTTTCTTTCTTTTCTTTTTTTGAAAGATGTTGCGACCTTTATTGCAAACTTTAAAATTAGTATTTGTGCAATGTCATACAATCTCCACTGCATGAAAATAATAATGTGTGCAAACTTGTTTGATAGTTTGGTAGAGAAGATAAATTTCTATATAAAATTCTTCACAGTATATAGTTCCTATCCATCATACAGTCTGTAGACGTATGGCATTCTAACAAGATTTCCCAGAAATAAACTATATTAATCATTGGTGAACTTAAATGCTCAGCAAGAATCAGCTGAATAGTAAATTTACAGTCAAGTTTCAGAAACATGTTCAGTTTTACATGACATTTTTACTCATGTGGTTGACTTCATCTATACAAATGTATATTTATTCACTGAAAATATAATAATAATTAGCTGGATTAAGATAGATGGTTACTGAAATCACTTCCTGTCTCAGAGCAATGCGTTATTTMATCTGTTGCAAGCTGATGAATAAGTAAACATAAATATATGGAGCTGGAGACAAAGGCTGACAATTTCTTTTAGAGATCAAGGAGAATGAGAAGAAGAATATATACTGTTGTCTGAAGGTTTCATGCTCTGGAGGGGGGGAAAGACACAGTATTTTCACATAACCTTTTTTTTTCCGGTTAACTAGAAACAAATGTCAGATATCTGATCCGTTATAATACATGCAATATTTTATATATCGAACTACAAGAGAATAGTAACAGCATGAGTTAAATGTTCTTCCTTTGTTTCTTAATTATTTTACGTGTTCTTCATTATTTCCTTTAGAAAGGTGTTTTTTTTGGAATGCTGAGAAGTTGGAACAATAATCTGATAAACACAGTTGGGAATTTCAATAGCGTTGCAGAAATAAATTAAAGATAAATTAAGTATGACTTTTACGTAGTAGGGTCAGGTAAAACCTGACCTGAAGTATTCATTAAGGTGATGCAAAAGATGAAGCTTTTTCAAGATAATCAATGAAAAAGGAAAAAAGTGGTGATAATATATTGTCTTCCCAGAACTGTGGCATAGAGACAACTTGTAGTGTTATAGCAAAATTATATAAATATCTTCTATCTACAGCCATTTAAGCTTATAATACAGTGGGTTCTTTTTAAGCAACATCATAGAATAAATAGTAGAAATTGGATTTTTGGATTGCTTTCAAGATTTTGTGTATATTTTATGCAAGGCTGCTATTATAAACCAATTACTGCTACTGAAATGAATATGGGGATGTTCAAAGATCTCTCTGCAGGCAGAATAAAAAGATTTGGTGCACCTGTGGTTCAAACTCAGATAAATCACTCAGGAGTTAGTCTTCAATGTGATCATTTTCTTGAGAGAATTGAAGGGCTAAATTAATCTGAATGAAAATAGCTCTCAATATCAGGCATAATTTTCTACACTGTTGTGATTAGRTATCTTTGGAGACACTACATTAATATGGATGCACCTATGGAGAGACAAAGTGGAGGGTTATATTTCACTGCAAATGACTCAGAAAAGCAAATGTCTAACACTGATAGGCATAAACAAGATGTGAGGAGCAGGACATTCACTTTGACTGTAAAGGAGGTTTTCTTTTTTAAGAAATTTGCATTTTATGAGACTCATTCACATTCAACACAYAAAGATGGTTTTCTGGAACGTATTGACTGTGGGGAAGCAGAAGGTCATGAAATTGTATTAGAAACAGATTTTAAACTCTGTCTCTTTGTTACATCCTTGCAAATTGTATACAGAAATAATTGAAGTTCTRTGTTACTGGTGAAACCATACTGGTCAGAAGGTAGCTGTGCTGCAGCAGAACGTTGTCACTCATCATGAAAAACTCCTGTCTTTTCGRATTTCTACTACTGTCACTTTAACGCACAGCTTGACAACAAATTCTCTTTAGGTTACCTGAACAAAGAGCGAGTTCAAGGCCTTTGCACTCCTAGCATCTAATTTAATTGCTTACAACAGGGTTTAAATAAATGTTACATTGTGCATAATTTTGCATAAGACATGTGCATTATAGAGCCCTGTGAGTGCTGTCTACTGTGACATATGCCCTGTATGGGGAGAGGGGACACCGGTATGCATCTCTTCAGCTGCAAAATGGATTGTAATTCCAGTGATCTATTCCAACAGAGGTAAGGCATTTTTTACCTCAAAAAATGTGAACATCTGGTTTCTAAGCATTAACTTGTTTGTTGTTGATCACTGATATAATAAATCTGACCTTCCAAAATAATTATATATTCACGTCTCAGTTTTGTTGGCTGAAATTCCAGGTTACAAGCAAAGTGCATAGAATAGTATAACTGCAGCAAAGAACAAGTACCTCTCATCTCTGTACCGTATAGCACTCTATCTTAACAAGTGATCTGTTAATTCTGTAACACGCAGTTTGCRATAAAACATCTACAGTAACACACATTACTGATTTTGGTAGCAATTATTATGTAGTTCTTCTGCAAGAATTTTCAAAWTACGAGCCACGATGTCAAAACATGAGCCATGATGTCAAAAAATATAAAATATGCAATGTCTTACATTTACAAATTACATTAGTTTAAATTTTGCTTATATTGTGGGAGTTTTTCCTTTTCAGTAACTGGAAGCATAAATTTAAAATATACAGAAACACAGGGAAATTAAATGTATTTGACACTAACTTTCAACCACCAAATATCTTATACAAATATCTCAGATACTTTTAAGATACTCTTTCAACTATTCATGCAATACCTGAATATTTTGCAGGCTAAGAAATGTTTATCTTCAAAAACTTATTTCAGAGCAGAACTGACATACTGTGGATTTAAAACGACAGCAAASGATAGCAGGTTCCCTCCATTTGTTTTAAAATGTGTCTAAGACAATTAAGGAACTGTGCTCCTTGTACTTAGCTTTAAACATCCTTYAAATTAGTCTTATTTGGCTAAGATGAATCTAAATGTATTTAACTTTCTTAGTAATGTAGTAGGCCTATGATAGAAAGTGAATTCTAGTATTTTACAAGCCATTTTATCTCTTTGTCAGTACATCTTTTTTTTAGTATAGATTTTTTAAATCAATACAGTTTACTTGATACCCACTAAGAACCTATAAGGGGAACTGTAAATAGGAATATAAGAGGACATTTCTGGTTTCCTTGGAAAGTAATTTTCCTGAGGTTCTCCATTGAACTTCTCCAGGAAAAAAAAAAAAGATAACTTGAAAGTTTATCTAGCTTTTGGGTATCGATAGTCAACTAGAAAAACTTAGTATTTCTATCAATATAAATATGTCAGCCCTTACCCAATGCAATATATTTGCTTAATTTGTCAAGGGTGAAGACTTTAAACTACAAGTATGTAAAATTCTTCTATATGRATTTAAATCAACATGGTTAAAGAGATGCGATAAATGCATGAATAATACATCTCTCTATTCTTTTTAGACACAGTGATTTGGATTCAGATCATTGAACAAGAAGTACAGCAACAAGCTCCCTCAGCTTGGAGGACATGGCAAAGATATCTTACTCTGTCAGTGAAGCTGTGTCTTTCCTCTGTCCCAGATCAGCGACTTTTGGTGATTATCACAGATGAAGCACTTTGGCCTGGGCAACTGGAGCAGGTTTTATACAATGGACAGCAGGATACTGACCATGTTAACATTAAACATCTAACAAATGTGATCGTGACTTCTCCTATAAAATACTACTTTTTAACTTTTTAAATACTATTAAATTACATTATAATGTAATTTTTCTCCTATGCCATGTTATAAAAAATTTGAACARCCACAGCAGCACAAATATAAAAAAAGGAGTTATTTCAGGACACCAGCATTTTTTTTTTTAATGTTACGTTATAAATTCTTCACTCTGGTGACCCTTTCATATTCAAAGAGCCCTGATGTGCCTTGACCGGCAAGGGCGCAGTGGACTGCTGTCTTGCCAGACTGCACAGCTGCACTGGTAGCATTTGCCAGCACCTCGGTAACTTCATTGCAAATAAAGCAATCTCTGAGCAATTTGAACCCGTTGCTCAACGTGGCAGAAGCTCTGTACCGGAGAGGCATCTGAAAAGTTGTCAACCCTGGAAAGCACATTGTTTTTCTAATGATGGARACTTTTTGAGTTCCTAATACTATTTTTAGAGGCATGAAATTCACAACTTCTGTAACTAAGTAACTTGAATTCATCTTGCTCTCATGGATCACTTCTCATATGCATTAATTGTTTAATACTTACCCTTTCATACAAAGCAAAATGCACCTACTTTTCAAAATTCGGTAATTCCTGTTTAATTATATGTTCACTGGGTCCTGAGTGAAAGCTGTAAAACCGAGTTTATGGTTTTCTTTCTATTTCTGTTATTACTTATTTATTTTCTGCAAAGTCACTTAATCTAGTAAAATTTTTGTTAAGCACACRTTTCATTATAAATTAAATCAAAGTAAGAATTAAACTACAATTCCTCTTTCTTCTCCATAAACTTTGATTTTTTTTTTTTTTCAAAGACAGTAGTATGTCTCTGTTTTCACTGGACTATTTTATGAATAAAGCTAGCTTTGCTAGGTAATATCAGCCGTGACATATGGAACTGGAATATACATCTCTACTTAAAGTAGGAACTTCTGTACTATTCATCATAAAATCTGCAAGGTAGAAAAGTGCACAGAAAGAATATAAATGTCTCGGGTTTTTTGTCATAGCATTTAAATGTCACAGGGCAAATAACGAATTAATTTCATTTCCGATAGAAGGAATTAAACAAAATGAACAACTCAATGAAGTTAAGATAGGATAAGTTTGCTACATGTCAAAATGTAGAGAATATAAAGCCACAAAAATGATGACTTAATCTTCAACGTAGGCAGGAAGAAAAAACAAGTTGATAAATTGGAGGAAGCCAATCAATATCGTAAAAACGTACAGCAGAGATATGGACTGCCACTAACAGAGCTGGAAGTAAAGAAAATCTTCAGAGAATTGAGTCTAATTGGATAAAAGGATATAMTGAGCAACTGTATATGAAACCTAATGGATTTGACAATTTTGCATAAGAAGGAATGATATAAAACAATAAACCATGCAGGTAAAGAAACAACATAACATGTTGCACTCTGCACCTTCTTGCTTGCACACCAGATTTAAAAGGCATTTCAAGATCAAGCTAAAACTGTTTTGTTTGTTTGCTTGTTTGTTTTGATGAATGCATAATGACCAGTGGCAGCTTTGATGCGGAGTTATAGTTGATAAATAAAAAGAATTATAATGGTGGAGGTATATTTTCTGTTTTAGATTTATTAGAACAATGATATTCACCACAGCTCTTCAGGAGAAAAGAACACAAAACAAGGTACAGGTAGTTTTACATTACAGTTGTATTCTCTACTATTGGAAATTCAGGAAACACCTGCTTTTTATTGGAGCACATGACACATTTTTTCTCACTTAGAATAATGATCCCAAAAGAAAAGTCCAATTTCATTACTAAATTATTTTCAAAAATAAACTAAGCTTTTAACTGAAATAAAATATGCCCTAACTTTTCTAAAATCCTTTCAGTTTTTCTTTTTATACTCCCATCTAAACTCTGGCTGACTTCAGCACAACATTTCCYTTTTCCTTATGTTCACTCATACTTTAGCCAAAGAATAACTTCTGAAGGGAAGAAAAAGTCATACGCTATCTGTCACAATGTTAACGGAAAAAGTCTTATGGGAAATAACTCTACTTGCTCATAACAATTTGCATATTGGGTCAAAAAGGACCTCTGAAGTCTCATTTTAACTATTRAGTTGAATTTTATTTAAAATCTCTTTATGTAGAAAAGATTCTGTAAATAGTTGTATCTTACTACCATTCTAGAAAACTATTCCAGTGTTACTCAAATTTTTCTCTACTATCCATTCTTGACATATATGTTGCTTTCTCCAGATACATAAAATCTCAATGAGTAATTCAGTACACAAGAAAACACTTCCTTACAGTGCAGATGAGTGAACATTAGAACAGTTTGTCCAGAGAAGCTGTGGAGTCTCCAAACTTGGAGATATTCAAAAACAGACTAGGCACAGCCRTGGGCAACCTKCTCTAGGTGACCCTGCTTGAGCAGGAGGATTGGACCAGACAATCTCCAGTAGTGCTTTACAACAACCTCAACTAYTCTGTGAATCTAAATTCAGATGTGTGATGTATTCTGGGCAACTTTTGAGCCTTTGGAGTAACGAATTACTTGATGAGGCCCTTGGAAAAAAATTATATCATGCTAGTGTCCACTTTCACGATAATAAGGGTACTGCATCGCTCTCTAGATCCCCTGGGCTAATGTAGGTGAACATACTCTGAATTGATATTCTGCACCTACTTGGGATATTCACCATATTTAAGATATTTAGACCTACTGCAAAGATCAGCTGTAGAAGTTTTGTGAAAGTACTCTATGGTTCATTTAATATGGATCAAATAATTCACAGAAGGAATAGGCTCACTGCATATTGGCTTCAGAATTGATATAAAACTTCATAATTTATGTATTTGCAACTCTTGGATGGATACTCTATGGAAGATGTTATATGAAGAAATATGAACCAAATATATGAAATCTTCAAATTATTCACAGWACTTGGGATCATGGTACACATCTGGAGAACCCCAAGTACTGGTAGTCCTACTGAAGAGCATCTCTTAGAATGCGCAGCCGAAGAGAAACTTGACCTTTCAGTGGGAGCAGATGGAGRTGGTATATAGTGTTTTACCTCCAAAATTTCTCACATAATTTCTTAATTTTTTGGGGGGGAAAATAGAAATCTATAAATATCAGATAGTTGGGTATTATTAGAAAGTAAAAATTAAATTATATGGGGTTACAGAAATTTTACACGAACACAAAATTTATTAGACTCTCCTTCAAATATCTTGAAAACAATYAATTTATGGATTAATTTGCTGTGCTTAGTAAATATATTAAAGTGAGAGTGCAGCATTTTCCACTTGTAATTTTTTTTTTGTCAATAAATACAATACTCTTCTAAAACTTCTGAAACCCTTTATTGATTTTACCCATTGGCATACTGGAAACTATTTCCATAGAATATTTCAATGGCGTGTTATCATAGCAACAACTGTATCTAGCCAAAAGTCTTCTTTAAATTAGTTTAAATATAATACTTCAGATGTCTTCACTTTATTGTAGTGCTGTCAGAACAGAAAAAAGGATTTTCAAAATTATCCCAGTTGCATCCTGCCAAGTCAAATTTTACCCTGCAGTTTCTATCTCTTGGAATGTAGAAACCAAGGTTTAACATGTAGCTAAGAGCTCAGATAAAAAGAGTTTCAGAAGACAAGAGTGTTCATATCGAGACGTATCAGCAAAATAAACTGAGCAAATAAGTATTTTCTACCCATCTTTTCAGGATAATTATTTATAAAGAAAGAATATATCACATCTAGTTTTGTATTATAATAATTGCTAAATTCATGAACTTGCTGTTCACAAGATTTAATGTGTTAAGAATTTAAATATAGGACCATTAACATCAGTATAAATTTCTAATAATCAAAACTATATTCCCAAATTAACTTTCAAAATTTTGGCTGTTAGAATGTAATTAATGTGGCTTTAATGTGGCTGAGCTGAGTAGAGACTAGATAAATTCCTTCTCCAATGCTTGCTGAGAGTTAAACACCAAGAAATGTGATTAACTACCAGCATGCTTTTTGGAGGAATGCCTAAACTAACGTCTAGACAATGATGAATATGTCTCTAAATATTTGTAACCCTGAGATTTAAATTCGTAGCTTGAATCACTRATATATTAATCCTAATCTTCCCATGGAGTTAAAACAATAGTGTTTTATTTTAAAGTTGGATGATGATTGATTCTGGAGGTCACAGTCTTCTCGTTACAGTATTAGTCCAAGAAATGAGAGGTTTTGCAATCCTACCTTCCCACAGGAACAAGACTGTCAGGTGATATTCCCTTTCTTCAGCCTTACCTCTGTTCTGGCATTCAGATCAGTCTGGGAGATGGTTTATGTGAACTGCAAGAGTCTTCAGCCTCTTGCAATGAGTGCCAATGAAGATATGGCACTCGTCTCTTTTGATACTGAAGTCAATACACTGATTATTAAATACTTATGTACTTGTGCGTAATTATCACAGCCTTTTCCAYAGGTACCACATCCATGCTGAATTCATTGTGGTAGTATACAGTACCGATTCAATACTCCATAAAGGTGCATACAATGTACAATGTTCAGATGTGCATAAATTTGTGCAATTCTGAGTATCCATGGAAGAGGAACTGTTCCTCGAATAACTGACATCTGTGTGTATCAATCAGCAAAGATCAACCTGCAGTTTTTGTCAGAATTAAATATTGGTATAAACCAATTTTTTCAATTTGTGACTGCTACTAATCATGAGTATTTCCACGTCTCTCTCCTTTGTCCTATTTTTTGTCGCTTAACACATAATATATATTTTTTAATGATGAGTTGTGTGAATATTGCATGCAGAGAAGAATGATACAAATACAAGTGGACATCTAATTCCTACTCATTTTTTAACAAGTCTTAGAAATTGAACTGTCTGTTTTGACCTTTGAAATCCTTTTCCCTCCGCAATTCCCARCTCCAATTCCTGACTGGAGATATTAGATAGTAAATGCAAAAGAAATAACAGTAATACACTAGCACATGTGATGTATTTTTTACAGTCATCCAGCCTGGGAACAGTAGCTTAGACAATCAGCAATGTAAAGAGGAAGAGTTCCTCTTGGACACACATTCATCTACACTTGTTGAAGGAATGTAACGTTTTGTAAGGAATTTCTGAAAGTTCGGTTTCTCATGTTTGCAGTATAACCACAGTTAAAAATTCTTCTTCTTCTTCTTCTTCTTCTTTTTTTTTATATATATCCTAACATCCTATTCATTAGAATAATATCCTATCCATTAGCATTTGAATAACAAATGTAAATAAATGTAAATAAACTACATGTCTGCAGGTAGCACAACTCTAGGAAAAAAAAAGAACTATATCCTGTATGAATGTACTCCAAGATATTCATTTAGCTCTCAATCAGAAGACATCTGGAACTATTAATTCAAAATATATGCATATACCTGCTATTATATATCACTACAATATGTTTTGCTCTGTGTGTGTGCATGTGTGTGGATATTAAAAAGCTTTAGTTATATGTCTTATGCAGTAGCCAATGACAAAGAAATACAGAATAAATCTAATTAATAATGTATATTCATAGAGAATGTTAACTATTTTTCATGACTTAAAAGATTGTRTGGTATTTAATATCAATGATACTGCATTTTAGAAATTATAGAATGGTCAAAATTTATATTTTTCTTTAAAGTTTTATTGCACTTTCCATATGTAGTTGGATTTTGAAGTCGAACTTCCTAGCAACCTGGAATCTAACAATGATCGTTATATTTTTTTGCTTTGTAAAATGTAACAAATGCTGTATTTTTTTCAGACTTTCTGTTTCACTAAAGTACATTTCTGATTATTTAAGATATAGTTATGTCTGATGTGACTTTTATAAGCTGGTGTTTGTGACTACTTCATTATTCACATCTAGGTCATGCTAAGTGAAAGACACTAAAACATCTACATCACATCATCTTTAGTTCTGTATGTTACACTTTTGCCTCAGGAAAAAGAAAATGCAATTCGTTCAGCTGTGTTACCTGTAGCAAATATCTATATAACATTCAGTGGAAGAAAATTATAGRAAAACTACACATCAGTACACTTAAGGAAGAAACATAATACATTTCCTTTACTTTCAAAAGATACATACAAAAAAGAATTTGAGAATATACATATTTTGCCTTTGTAAAAAGTAAATATCCCACCAACAAAATAAATCAATATGAAATCTGATTCTTTCATTCAAAAACTTTTAAGTTCATTAAATTTGAATAGGATTGTTCTGATGTCAGGGATATGCTTTTCCTTTCCATACTTGTCCATGATCTAAACATTTGAAAAATCTATGTTCACATATGTACAGGAACATGTAAAAAAAATCATTCTTCATTAGTAAAGAAAGCATACTTTTAGCTAAAGGTCAGTGAACACAGCATAAATATGAAAGATCTGTTAGAACACCTGAAASGAAAGAGGAGATTATAATAAAAATCCCTCTCTTTTATCAAATATAACTTTTTATAAACATAAAAAACATAGTAATTTATTTTTACTTTATAATATTATCCATATGCTAAATCTGAAGTGTAGTTTGATTATATTTTCATAGCATTATATAAAGGTGACATCGCTTATTGTCACCTTTAAAACCTGTAAAAATTTTGTGTCTGATCAAAAGAAAGAGTTATTCTACTGATTTGTTGTGTGACACCAGTCTTGACACAACACAAACTTTTATTGCAGTGCTTTGTTCATCACCATTTTGAATAGGTAAAGAAAACTTAACAGGGATACCCATATATTAAGACATAAGACAATTTAATTTCCTTACACTAATGCATTCAGACRGTGAGGGAGAAGAGTAAGCATCCTGCTATGAGTAAAAGGGAAAGGAAGAAGCTAAAGGGTCCTAGGAAAGATCAGGAGAAGGCAATATTTCGGATGCGTAACACAAGTGGTTTCAGCTAGAGTACAAATACAGCCAAACATGGAATGCAGTAAGAGCTGCTAATAAGCAAAGAGCTGCACCAAGTTGCAAGTTAAGACTGAAAATAAACAGAGAAGAAAGCTAGTAGGAGTCAGAGAATGATACTTGATGTATGAGAAGAATAAAGATGAGGGGAGGCAGTGGGAAGGCAGATAAGGTGTGTAGAAATGCAAGACTCCATAATCACTGGACTGTACACTTCTTTCCAAAATGTAAAACAAAAATGCTGGAGTCTACTTTTATTTCCTTTGTACAGACTCTTTTAAAGGCAAAAAAGTTTCCATGTGGAAGCCAGATTTTACATTAGCGGAGAACATTTCAGGACTGCGATATTAAGTCCTCTCATCATTATCTGAGTGTGAAATAACGAGTCCCGCACTACTTTTATTCCCTCTCTCTTCTTACTTACATAACTCCCTAACAACATAATTTGAAATAATGTGCAAATAATACAAGATAAGACTCTCAAATTATTATTATATATGAAATATTGCTTTTGATTCTATTACAGCATAATATATATTTTTTCTATAATTCATAATTCARTGACAGTAACCTAAAGCAAAAAGGTTTCTTGATGCACTGTACTTACATGGAAACTAGTATTATTTTCTACTCTTCTGTCTAGCTTCTAGTATATAATATGAGCTATTTTATCAAAA
Source organism: Rhea americana (assembly GCF_003343005.1). Classification (NCBI taxonomy): domain Eukaryota; kingdom Metazoa; phylum Chordata; class Aves; order Rheiformes; family Rheidae; genus Rhea; species Rhea americana. The sequence goes on along the minus strand of NW_028186867.1, from coordinate 4,477,348 downwards.
CATAATAAAAAGCCCTACTTTTTTAAAAATATGATTTTTGATTTATGAAAATAAAAAGAATTAACAATTAATAATTATGAATTCATTAAAAAGGGATACTTAGGTAATCCTTCAGAAATAGTTCAGAAAAGTTCTAAACTATTTGATAGACTTTAAATAACTCAGTGACTTCAARATCTCTTCTAGCTCCATAATACAGGAAATAATAGCATACTAACAATTTGTGTTTGATTTTAGAGGATTTAGTAAAAAGTCTGCAGATTATAAACTCCAAATTAGGAATAAGTATTCTATTTATTAAGACCTAGAATAAATACCATAACTAAAAATATTCACTAATCTATATAAATGCAAATGTTTAGCAAAAATTGACTTTTTTATTAATAAACTTCTTTTTGTCAAGAAAGTATAATGAAGCTTCCAGGAAATGATTTCTGCTGAGAAACCTAAATTGTCCATACTTTGTTTAGAACAGATAGGGAAAATGATTTGATGTGTCTCTTCAGTTTAGTTTGGTCAAAACCTTACATGCTGCAACTTGCTATCAGTTTTAATTGGTTTCTATTTTAAAGCGTTGGGGATGCCTCAAGGTGAAATTTAAAGTCATTCAGACTCATATTTGGAAAATATAATTGAATAGAATATGAATTATATGGGTTCATGCTTCCATATTTTGCATAAGAATAGATAGTATGATTTGGGCAACTACATTACTTGTTTTTTGGAAGGCAGAGTAGGTAGAAGACAGTAGAGCATAGGTTTGTGGCTCTTGCATTCTAATCTGAGCTTTGACAAAGAGTCCGCGTATAATCTTGGGCAAAACACTTTACTTCAAAAGATTTGCTTTAGCAAAATATAGTACAAAGGGTTCTACAGTATAGAACCAGATGTGGTTGCAGTAGTATGAAKTTCTCCTGTGCAAAGATGTAAAATACTACAGAAAGGCAAATACAATTGTATTTGACAGACATTGCTGAAAGCTACATCCAGAATGATCTGATTACTAGGATTTCTTTGGTGATCTACCGGGGGAAAAAAAAAGAGAGAGAGAGAGAGAGAGAGAGAAAGCTTTAGGATTTATCTTCATTCACTAAAATCATTATTGTTTTCTATTTCCTAAGGCAAAAAGATTAATAAATGCTTAGGCAGGAACAGGAAACAGAGACATAACTTCACTTAAAGTCTAGCTGAAATCAGACACCACGTTCTTCCAATAACATAGGCAGAGAGGGCATGTTTCCCCAAAGATAGATGACTTGTTTTCATTTTTAATAAAATTTAAAGCTTTTCTTTGGGAATATCAAAACTATTAATGTTTTAAAGAAAATATTTATTATTTTTAAAAAGTTTCTCAGTGCTTTAACTCACATTTTCAGTTTAATTTGACAAACCCAAAACTTAAAAAAAATACTTCTAAAATCTGCTCAAGTTTTTGATTTTCTTTAGAAAACAGGAAAAAATCATCATAAACATTATTTCCTGTAAAGACATGCTAACTTAAAAGACAGTATTTCTTTTAGCCAYTTAAAGTAACTCAAGTTTTAAAGTAACATTTTCTTAAGTAGTTTTCTACTGGAAATCAAAAATCAAGTGAGAAGCAAAAAATGAGCATAAATGAAACATGGATTTTGCTGGGTAGAAGTACTTAGGAAAAATGTTTGTCATAGCCCAGTTGCTCAAGATTTTACAGAGCCACCRTTTAACTGACTATTTAAGACCAACCATTGCACAGGAGCAATACCTCTGCTAGGCAAATAGCTTATTTGCAGCAGGATGAGTGTCTTAATTAAATGCTTCTTTTGGTTTTCCAGTGCTTCTTTAACGGTGTGATAAATTTCAGACAAAGAGTGTATTCACTATGCAGCTGACAACGAGTAACTACTTAATGACTTTACGTTGATATCTTTTTAACTGAGATATAGTTTCAGTGACTTAGAAACATTCTCATTAGGAAAAAAAATGTAATACATGAATTTGCAGTCACTAAAAATGATGAGTCTTTTCACAGTTCATAAAACATCTCCATTTAATGTTTAGCACTAGCTATTTAGTTTATTAATTTTTCATCTTCTGTGTTTATCATTAATTTTAGTTCTTATTATAAATGAGAGTGACAGTGCAGGAAATGAAGGGTGAGGAGGTGAGTGGAACAGAGCTTAACTATGATTTTAGCACCATCACCTAATCACAGGATATGAAATATTTGAAGAAACAAAAAGAAAAAAATCTTACTCTTCTTCTCTATATTCCAGAAATTCTCACTTCAAGGGAAATTCTGAACCGACATACAAAAGATAAGGAAACAAACAAAACCAAAATTAAAACAGAAGAGATCAAAACCATGATCCTTTTTCTCCTTCCAAAAAGAAAACCAAAACCAAAACCAAAACCAAAAACTGACAGAATCAAATACATTTTCAAAAATCTGAAGACCTAAAGATCAGGACATTCAGATCCTCATAGGATACAATGGGAGGAACCATATTTCATGAGTATGAGTTTGAAATATCTCTTTCATATAATGGCATTTAGCCTGGTTCTAATATATTCTGTAATTGTTTGAGGTTGATAACAATTACCACATCTTTTTGGCCACTTAGGCCTTCAGTGTCATTCCATGCAGGAAATTAGAATTGTGGTAGACATAAATTTATCCCAAAATGAATTTATAATTGACTAAATGTTATTTGCCTCCTGCAAATGTTATTTGTCCTCCTTCAAGCACATTACTTAAGCTAAGAAGTTTAGACTTGGAAGTCAAAATTCTACATCAGATAGCATAGTTCATGAGACTTGTATACCACATCTCTTCTATAGGTAATCCTCTCTGTCTACAAAACATAATAAGGAGTTTCCACTGAGGAACTAGTAGTTTTGTAAACCATATTGAATATGGAATCTGCTACAAAATATTAAATATTGCTTGTAAATACTTTTAGAAAGAGAAGATCTAGGTAAATAAAAGATGATTCAGATATTATTTCTCAATAAAAGGAAATTTATATTTCTCCTGATGAGAAGAAAGTGATATTATTGGGAAAAAAAATGACTCTCAACTGAAGTACTGCTATACATAAAAAATCTTTCATTACAGAATATTCCAATTTATGGTACTAATGATTGTTCAGCATTGCTTAATTCAGGCAGTTCTGCTTCATGAAGACAGAAGAATGGCTTTATTATCCTTAGAGAAAGGTTATGGCTTAATTCTCTAACAATCTGCTCTCTGCTATGAAATAAATATTAAACTTGAAATCATCAGTTCATGAAGCACCAAAATATATCCAACATCCATCATTCTGCGGTGGAGGACCTGAAATTCCATGCTCTTTACTAAAATGACCTCTCAGATGACATCTTAGGTAAGGTAAGGTTTTGACTCTCGTATGGCTTCTTAAGTCTCCTGTAAAACTGACACAGTGACCTTAAGAATAATCAAGCCTAATGCTGAAGAAAGGAATGAGCCATTGCTGCTCTTCAGAAAAGAACCTGAGAAACTATATATCATGCTGCAAAGTTTCTAGAAGCTTTGTTTTGCCTTTCCTGACAGATGCAAGCTCAGAGGACTTTCATAGTGTAGACGCCACTGTTGAGCTAGAGTTCAGGATGATGACTTCTATTCTCATAAATGGAWATGCTTGCATATGAACTTATGTTTTAGGAACTCAATATTGGCTAGGAATTTTCATTTAAATAAGAATATGCCTTTGAGAAAAGTGGATCACTTCTCGTCTCTGAGTTTTCATGTGCATACAGAACTTCCTCTTCTCAAAATAAGTTCCAGAAAGATGATAGGAAATCTTCCTTTAGCCACTCTTATTTTTATTGGTATAAACACTTGTCAGAGCCTCATCATTTTCCTCTCCATCTTTGTCCTCTGAAGGGTAACAGAGTAGCAAAGAGACAGATAAGCAGGAGTAACTATGACTCTCTTAGTTACTAACTGGGCTTGAATCGGCTGTGCCACCTCCTCGTGGTCCCGCTGGATACCCCCACTGGGGGAAATAAGCGCACAGCTGTCCCGGACGTAACAGTGGCGACTAGTAGTTGCCTCCACCCTGCTGTAGAGTCGTTTTGATCTTCGGCAGTAAAGGGGGGACCCAACTGGCTTACAAAAAGGCTTCACAGTCCCCCCTCAAGCCATTGGCCCCGTGGCGATTCCTCAAAATTCGGACRTGGTGGCAGTCTCGACRACCATCACTGACCTGGCTCTGACCCGTTTGGGGAAATGGGTCATCCAGACCTTAATGGACATGACACGGCATGCCCCTACTTTGAGTGGGGACGGCTTTGCTTGTCTACCCCGTCGGCTAGTCGAGCAAGYGATGGTTGGGGGAGACCTATCCAGTGRTTCCCCCCCAAGCCAGTGTCTGTGCTCTCCTGCAYGTTGTAGCAGGGCATGGGGCCCTGTGAGGTCCCCTGGCCTCACATGAGACAGCAGGGACCAAGTGGTAGGCAGCCTAGCTCTGTAGATCAGGCATGCCGCTTACCCTTTAGCTTAAAGGCAGAGTAAAATTCTTYGCATGGATGGTGAGTCTGCTCAGTCTTCTGGCACCGCTAGTACCCCGTCTATGCCTCAGCTGACTGTCAGCTGGAGGGACCTTGTTGGGAGGAGCACATCTGTGGGGCATAAGATCGGGCAGCCCAAATACCATCGGCTGCACCATGCCCCTGTTCCGGACTTCCATCTAGAAGCAGATGTTGCTTTYGTTCCCAAATGACACTTCACCTGACCTGACTTGGGYGGAGGGGCYGCCTACCAAATTCAACCCRGAAAAGGTTCCCTGTGTCGTACAGGGTTCGAAAGGAGTTGTGTGCATTGGGTACACAGATGAGAGAATATTAGTGGGATGGAGCATAGAATGGCAAAATAGACAGAACAGGTTTCAGAGAAGTGGAAACAACGGAGAAAGACAGAAAAGGTAGACACTGGGGGAAAAAAAACAAAACAAAGAGAAGAGAGTCTAGTCAGAATATCTAATAAAATAGATGGAAAAAAGAGACAGAAAGGGGAATACAATGTAATAGGGGATTTTATCGACTTCCATCCTCTTCCCTTTTTACCTCCTACTTACTCATCCTTGTTTACATCCTTGTTATCGTTCATCACTGTTTACTGATAGATACTTATGTGGCCTCTATCACTATCTTAAGTGAACATATTGGCTCAATGTTCCTAAAGTACTGTTTTCACTATTTGTTTTAGAGGTTGATAAAAAAGAGAAGAACTGGGTAGGACTAATTTTTCTTAACTTAATTAGAAGCAGTGCATATATGATTAGAGATCCTTGATTTTCTTTACAATTCATAGGGAGATATGGACATATAATAGGGCATGAGTCATCCAATTTATCCTAATTATCTATTTTAAAAATAAAGGAATTCTCCCTTAGAACWATCTGTTTTTCTCTATTGACTGTAAAGGGGGTCCCTAAAAGTAGGTTGATTGTAGATGTGTACAGTGGTGTTATCTACAAAACATTGTCTACATTTGTCATGAACATACATAGACTTGAATTCCAGTTGAATATAATTTCCAAAAGTCACAGTGGAAGTCTGAGAATGAAAGGTCCCAATCCCAGATCACAATTCTTTTAAAGTTCTTCCCTCCTCACTCCATTCCCTGTGAGCACATGGAAGATCCAGGGTGAAGTTCCTTCCCTTTATAATTTGGAATAAAGCTAAGATTTTTTTTTCTTATTATGTTTTACAAAATTTTTTTTCTAGTCTGCTTGAATCATTAGCTTAKCTGTAATACGCATAACACATTGGCATTCTAGACAGTGCAGGATCTTTAAGGGACAATGCATATATATATTTTTTTTAAGATATCTATCACTTTCTATTTCATAAGCAAACCTTGTCATCTGTGTGAGCTGCCCTATGCTGAGCTCCTCCCCAAAAACTAGTGTCCGTATTTGAAATTCTGTAATTTCATAACTCGTTGTGCAAGCTCCTTTGCTACATAGAGAGATGTGCTATCTTAGAGTTTTTACATTCAGAATAGTCTTATTTTTGCCCTGCTGCTGGCAGTCTCCATGGAAGGAAAACCTTTTTGTTCGATAATTAAAGAATTCACAGAAGTTATGATTAGAACACAATATATCTGAATCTATTGGGGCATATGAGTATTTCCTCCTTAGACTACTATTTAGGAATTCTTTCTTTAAATTGCCTCTGGAGAGTGAGATAGGGCCTCACTCAGACTCTTTRAGAATGAAGGGGTCTTCTGTTCTTTCTTAAAGCACAGCTACAGTCGTGCCAGCTCCTCCTCCCTTAAAACCAGTCCTGGAGCTATTTGACACAGCTGCGTCTGGCAAAGGAAGCACACATCAAAATAATTCTTAGTGGCTGTTGTCAGCTCCAGCAGGTCACTATCAAGGTTGTGTTGCTTTGTGGTTTAGTCTGTAGGCTTCTGTTTTCAGAAGTGTGTATCTGGATTCTCTTAACTTCTGATGTCCAGCTACTTAAACTTTTACCTTCTGGACAATATCATCAATTGAAAGCAACTGAACTTTAAGAACATTTCACAATTTACAGGAGGTTACCAAAATTACAGTCACTAAACAGCATGTGCCTGTAAGGAATGCTGCCAATTACTATGCAGCAAGTTAAAAGGATGTATGAATATTGGCTTTCATCAGGTTTTCCAAAACTCTAGCTTCAGGACACTCAGTTGGACATCCAGGTACCAGAGCAGTTCACATAAGAGCAGCTGAGCTGGTATTTAGTTATATAACTGATTTTCTTGATAGTGTTGTATGGTTGATCTCCAGACAGGGAGTCAGAGGTATACAATATAATGTTTTCCTAAATTAAAATGGTTGAAAAATGTCCTTTGGAGATATTGAAATCTGTTCTTATTTCTGACTCAAATGAAAACAAAATCTTTTAATTTTTGTTTGTTTCAAAACAGACTTGTGGCCTACTTTCCAGCTGAAAGGGCAGGTGTTTTATCTGTGTCTCCCTTCTCTTGCTCTGGAAGCAATAGAGACTGTACGACACAGTTGAGATTCTTTCTGTTGGAAAGGTCAGTAGAATCAATACACCTTTGAAATGTTTCAGTTTTTGATGAAATTTGTATCTTGATGAAAATGTCCCATCAAATCCAAGCACGAACATTCTTGTTGTACTGGTAGTAGATTCTCTGAAAGTTTTCAYTACCACTGCAGTGCTATGTAGTAGTACTCCAAGAGCTACTTTATCCAAAAAGTTAGTACTTACCTGTGTGGTTCTTTCTGCATTCAAGTTTATGGATAAAAGATAGATAGAGTCATCACTTTYATTTATTTTTAAATAAATAATAGCCACAGAAATCTTTCAAGAGACCAGCAACTCTATTAGAGTAAATAAATATTATTTTCCTCAGTGCCTATGTTAGACAGGCAGAGTTAATTATCATGCCTAAAAGAATAAAACACTGTCCACAGACAGGGTCCAAATGGAAGAGTCCTTAGCTTTCAGCACTATGCTTTCTGTACTAGTTAACAGAGATTTTGTTTTAATTCACAGCATGGAATTGTGCTTCATTCCAGTCAGAGACCTTGGTTTTATAGMTATTTGTCCTTTTTTATTATTTTATTTTTTTCCAGAAGTCAGAGCCTTTTTAGGTCTTGTCCAAATCTGTAGAATTCATTTCCAGTCAAAGTACTCAGCGTATTTCTTCACAGTATTTTAAATTCAGTGAAAGTTTATCTCCCAGGAGAGATGTGAAGGGAAAAAAAAAATCAGATGACAAGTGCTAGTTGCATCACTTAATGTGATATGCACAGATATCATGAGATACAGGATCCTGAATAGATGAGATACAGATTCCTGA
>NW_028186867.1:4400539-4469445 GCF_003343005.1 Rhea americana | reverse complement strand
AAAGAAAAAAAAAAGTTCCACCAGAAAAACAGCTAGAAGATATTTTTAAAATAAAAGTTAATATCAGCCCTGACATTTCTAGGTCTTCCATAACGTGAGAGTCCCAAAGCAAGCCTGAAGGCTGTCGCTAGTGTGGTTAATTCGCACAAGCAGCTTTGTTCATTGCTTTGGTGCTCYGACAACATCTCTGATGGGCTGTGACAACTTCCTATAGCCCAGGATTTTTTTGTCCTTCCCATAACCCCCTCTGCATCCTGTARAGCTCACTAGATTACAGGTGAAACAATGTCTTTCTACTCACTAAAAAATTAACCCAGAATAGAAATAGAAATAGAATATAAAGTTCTATTTTTCCTCCTTAACTGCAAATTTTGGGGTTAAAAAGATAATACTTTTTATGTGTTTTTTTCAACAGCATATGCCTAATGGGCCCTCCTAATTGGCGCACAAATATTTTAATTTGGCCTACTATTCTTTCTCCTTCCCTCTTCCCCAGTTTGATTCCCACTTTTTCGTGTCAATAGATTTTAAGCCTCTGGATTTATTTTCACTTAATTTAGAAAAGTTATGGAAAATCTGTAGATATTAACACAAAACTGTAAAGCAGACGTCCTGATATAGCACATCAGACAGATAGCATATAGCTATCCATCTCCTTGTCATGCCCATGACATTTACAAGCAAATACCTTTAGAGGGAGTAATGGGAAAGAATAACAGTACAGTACTGCAAAGGGTTTATTGGCAAAATATGTGTGTGTGTGTGTCTATATATAGATAGATAGATTTCTGGACACCAAATGATCCATGTAAAATTCCTGATTTTCATACAGATTTTTTTATATATATATAACTGATGAGAAAGAGATTTTTTTCCTTCAGTTTTCTGAATAGCTTTAATAGATGTAGCATAAAAGCTGGAGGGTCTCTCTTCAAGAATAACAAGTGTAATGATAGCTAAATACAAATAGGACAATTTGTACTTATAGGACAAGATCTTACATTTAAAAATGTAATGTTCTGGCCCCTAAAAGCTTATCTGAAGTCCATGGAGTTTAATGCTTTTTAACAGGTTAATGTTTTAACCTTAACATTTTTGTTTACATTAAATAAATTTTGCAGTTGTCACTATTACAAGAGCAGAAAATCTGCCTGAAATGCACAGTTACTGCTTCCTCATCCATAAGCACTATATTTCTAGAAAAATTATCAAAGCTGTATGGTCTGTTGGCTCCATAAGGGCTCTCGGGCGGCTTGTGGAACCAGCTCAATTGAAAATATGTGGTTCAGTTTCTGGCATGGCTAATATGGGGTTGGGATATGTGCCAGGCATCAGAGTCTGGGGGTGGGGGCGAAAGGAAAGCTAGAAAGAGCCTGGGGGGGGGGGAAGTTGCAAGCAAATGAATGCCACCGAGCCAGCAGGCTTCACTGGAACAACATTTGACATTTGTAGGGCTGTAATGTCAGGAAGCCTGCAGCAATATTGAAGCCCTGCTGCTCTAAGGGACATCACTACTGGAAAGCAAGCAGAGAAGCCCATGGGAGAGACGTTGAAACATGGACATGAAAATGAACAAGCCTACCACATCAGCCCATATGTTGTACAGGGATGTAAAGCATTTCAGGAGTGGAAGAGATTGTGAGGGACATTTCTCTTTTCTCTTGTAAAGAAAATGCACAGGATTTCAGCATACAGAAAAAGTATATTGCCTTCTGCTAGGGGAAACAAAATACCAAAAAATTTAGCCAGCTACTTACTTGCCCTGTGGATTTTATTCTGTAGCATCAAGTAATGTAGAGGAACACCAGCCAGCAGTGGGCACTCTAAGTCTGGCCACTTATGGTAATAACAACCTGATAAAATAAGGTCACTTGTGTTGCTAGAAAAGATCCCATGCAATTTCACTGTCTAAATTGCCTTAGTGCATATCAAATATAATTCCCCTCTTCACAGGAATGATAATTTATAGCAAGCTGCCAGACTCAATGTCAAAAGGGTCAGGCTAGTGATTGCCCTATTTGAACTATCATTGTTTACTTTCTCTCTTTTTACTTCCCTCTTTTGTATCTGCTTCTGAAATGCCGCCTACCTTGGGAAAACAGATCCTTATTTATAGCGCTGCAAAGATATTAAGGCTGTTAAAGTGACTGAGTTCTCTCAGGTTCATGGCCAAAAAAGCTGACAAAGCTCTCAGTGTCTTCCTTGCTTGGAGGAAAAAAAAATATATAAAGGAAAGAAAAAAGAAGAAAAGTGTGTCTTTTGTTCTAGAAGATGATAAAAACTGCAGTACTGAGCACTGACAGTAATTGTCTGTCTCCAGCGAATTGCATGAGGAATGAATTATATGAACCTGTGACAACTGGCTTTCTATGTGGCTGGGAGGTAGCATTAAATGCTGTAGGATTTCAGAGGAGTTTAACGGTTGCTCAGCTGCAATGCAGGTAATTTGAATGAATTATCCTGCTTTCATGAACGTATGCATGTTCCTTCATATGAAGCTGGTCAAGGTTGTTTATAATGTCATGCAGTGGATCATTTTATAATCCAAATTTGTTACAGGACATAGTGGCTGAGTGCAGTTTGCATTATGTATGTTTTCTAGGAGCTTACGCAGGGTATGATATCCTGTGTACTTTGTTCCTCTTAGCAAAGCATTACCGCATCCTATACAACAGGTTCATATTCTTGTTCAGCGTGTCCACACTGTCTCTTAGGCAGACATTCCATATAAACATGTGAGTAAATATGATGAACACACTTGGGGGCTTGTTTATGCTGTGTGTGGAAGACAATTTTTAAGTATATTTGTTTTTTTACATTTTTCCTACTATGAGGCACTCAGTTTTGGATCATATCACCTCCCACAAATAAAACTATTAAATTCTCTTATTCTCTTGCTCTCCACAGTTTATCTTCTGTATCATAAACCATTTAGGTATATTCTAGTTTATAGGAAAAAAATGTTATTGCTTTGTGACAATGGACAATGATAATAAAATTAAGTAACAAAATGCAAACTTCTAATTTATTTTCCTAGGTTTGGAAATTGGAAAAAAAAAGAAATATTTAAAATTCCAATTTATTACAGAAAGAAAAAATATTTTTCTTTATACTAACAAGTACTATCAAGTTACTATTACACAAAACCATTTTGTTTAAGCAGCAGCACYAGAAAATGGAAAAAAAATATATTCCTGCATTTGAGAAATACATATTTTTGTCCTCTTTAACCTCAGAGTTTTGTAAGACCCATGGTTATACTGATCCTGAGAAAAGTAATGATCTACTACAGGAAATTATTTTGTAATTTGTATTTGGTTTGATATTGCTGACATTTCAAAATCCCACTGAGAACTGACCTTCAAAGAAACTAACTGTTCTGCTATAATTTATCTCAATTTCCCCCCAAAATAGTGACTCCCCAAAAAGCTGACTTTTGAATATAACATTCAGATCAAGACGCTTCAACTGACAATCCCTTTTTAGGGTAATCAGTGAGCTGAAGTTAACATGAAAAAATTCTCTGCCCATCTCTTAACATGCATATTATTTAAAATATTTTTGTTAACAGACGCCAGCTAGGAAATATTTTGCAAAGCACGTATACGGATTGAGYGTGTTTTCCTTCTTCTTAATGCTATGCCTGGAAGCCTGAAGTTTTTGAAATCAATGCAAACTCTCTCATGGTCAGCTATTACAGTGTGTGATGTGAGACGTCACACCCAGTTTCATCAGTCATGTCGAGAGATGGGCTTGTCACATAACTGAATGAAACAGCAAGACAGAACAAATTACAGAAAAGAAAGTGATGAACGCTGATCTGCCTTAGAAAGGCACCTCTGGCTATAACAAAAATAGACTTTGTTGCGTGCCGCTGGCGACAAATACTGCATCGTGCCTTGTCCTTCTGTGGAAAGGATTCTGCTGATGATAAAACTGAGTTGAACACTGAGATCTGTCTGCAGAGCCTAGAAGGCATTTTAGGCACCTTTTACTAGGATAGACCACAGTCCAAAAAAGGATGATAAAATATAGCTGCAAATAAGTGTAAAGAAAGAGTGCTTCAATTAATATGTTTTCCCCACCATTGCTATCACATTAACCTTGACCAGTTATAGTATGGCTGGAAATACCAAGGAATGTAGCCTTTAACATTATTATGTCAATAGCTCCTATTCCAGCGCCAACTATATCCAAAAAAACATAGGGATACTGTTTTCCAGCGATTTGTCTTGTTCACAGTACAATAYTACCTGGAAAGAGAGATCAGTGATAGTAACGGTGTAACCACTATTTTACGATGTTGTTTTGCTCTTGTTGTTGTTGTTGTTTTTAAATGCACATATGAGGTAGATTTTGAATTTAATCCTAGTCCWGTGCCCTGTCTCCAGCAGTAAAAAATTTAACATAGTTAGAGGAAACAGTAACCTCAACACAAAAGGAAAATTTGAATAAATGGCATTTGATAAATTAAATTTGATCTGATGACTGTGAGCTACTTAAATCTGGACTATCATATTGCCTCTAAGTTTTTATCAGCAATAACAACTATAAATATGAAAACTTTTTATTCATATAAATTTGTCTTTTCTTTTAGAAACTCAGCACATTCTTCGTTTACATAGTTTCCTGCGGCAACATGTCACACTATCTAATCCAGCATATTTTGTGCCAGGATGTTCCATTTTAGTTTTTAATTGCCACCTCACAGGTTTCTAGAACAAGTGAGTAGCAATTTTAACAAAATGGATAATTGTCACATATCTGCATAAAGAATTTGCCTAATTTCTGCCTTGTTTTGATAGTCTTTACTTTGTGACAGTTTATACGCGCTCCTGTTGTTGCACAGAATATTAAGCATTATCAAATAGTGATATCAGTTAGATACTTGTCAGGTGCAAGGAGAATCAAGAGGGATTCAGTGATAGGTATGTTTGTACAGTCAGATATACTTGTAACATTGTCAGGGTGAGAAAAAGAAATATTTTCTCCAAAGGATATTACTGCCCTTCAGGTAGAATTTAAGAGTTCCTAAGCTCTGACACTGAAGGTGAATTATAATACTGATAATTTTTAAGAAGTAGTTCCTCTTCCCTATTTAAGAAATAGCRTGTGTGTGTGCGCTTGTGTTTTGGAACATTTGGAATTGGAAGAGGAATTCCTTCTAAAATCATAGAATACAGTTTTGATAACATGTCAACTCACCAAAGTGGTGTTTTTTGTAGCATGATGTTAATGATTATGTATTTCTTGCTCTGAGGCATAGCAAGACAAAATAAGAAAGTGTTGAAGGATGCAAGACTTCTAAAACAGCATTCAGGGACCTTACAGGATGGAGAAAAGGGCAGTCCCTGTTGCAGTCTCATCCTTACTGCTGTTAGGAAGTAACTCCCGGAGTGAACTATCTTCTGACAGTACTTGAACGTATATCGAGCATAACTAGCTAATTTTCTCCAAAAGACAGATCAGAAGCAAATGAAATAGAAATACCTACTTTAATGCTCTAGTTTGAATCAGGAGGACAATTTTGAAGTGGGAATCAACAGTCCCACTGAGCGTGTGTGTTTCACATCCTGGAGCAGCCTTCAGTACAAGCAACACGGTTACTCAGAACCTGTTAGTGAACCAGAGAACTGTTACTTGCTAATGTAGATAATTCAATATATACATAAATAATTCATTACAATAAAAATATTTCAGTTTAATTTAAACAAATGGTGAATAAAGTTCTGAAGTAACTTTCATATTAAAAAAAAAAAAAAAAAACTATTTTCATATAACTCAAACAGCTGAGAGAACAATGAATTTGGAGTAATCCAGATGGGGCAACTTTTTCATTTCCTTTAGTAAGTGTTTTCACTTGCTTTTTATAAAGTGCTTTCCTTTACCTTCCTAATGCTCATTTAAAAGTGAAGAAAAACAAAACTTTATCAAGAGGTTACTTTTTTGAAGATTCCATGATTTTACTCTGGTGAACCTCTGTAATTTAAGATATGGAAGAACAATGCAGTATAAGCAGGGCTCGTGTATGGTGCTTAGTTGTAAAACACAGTTAGCTGAACCCAGCTGTGCCTACGCAGCTCCTTCATATCATACGTGTTGTCTAAAAAGAGAAAGTAAAACAAACAGACTGTACAGACTATACAACWGATTATTATACTTTTTCCCTTGAATTTACTAAATAGAATACACTTATCGGGGAAATGTTTGGAGCCCCTAATCTGTATGAGAATTTAGCTGTATGAGAAATTTGATCAATTCATCATTAATGTCTATAGCATCCAAAGTGATTGCTATCAGGGCCCTGTGTACCCTTCCCATGCTCTTAGGGATTCGTTTGCCTGTGGCCAAGGCCGGCTCTGATGCGGTGCAGTTGTGTGGCCTTGAAAGAGACTGTTATGGGGAAAAAAAAAAAAAAAAAATCAGTGAGAAAGAGCTGGAAGAAGCTTTGTTGCAGGTTCTTCCTGTGCGGGAGCTGCAGTTAAGCTCAGACCTTCATCTTGGTCCTTCCAGAGCTATCTTGCAGCTATTCCCATGCCTGACAATGTACCTTCCTGATCCGGATCTGGGCCCTGATCTGGTCTGGATCCTGATATCCCATGGATAGTAAGGCTATGATACCTTATAAATTTATATTTACTTTTATCTAGAAACATAAGACAGATCTGATTCTGTTTCAACACAAGTATTTAAATATTATTTACCTGAAACMGGTACATGACTGGTGAACTGGAAAGTGGAATAAGTTTCAATGTTTCAMCATAGTAATATTTATATTAATGTTCTTATTGTAATACAGTGCATCAGTTTCAGAAAAACTCAGTGATCCTGTAAAGACACTAGAGCCTTTACGATTTGTTTCTCTTCCTGTGCCTCATTCAAAAACTTGGGTATTGCACCACGATCTTTCAGCWATATCTAAATAAATTATTATTCATTTCAAGCTCCTTAATATTTAGAATACTTCTAGGGGATCTGCAAATTAAGATAATTTCTTGCAAAATGACATATCACCAGTTCACTTTTGACATGATATTCACGTAATTTTTTTCTCATTTTATGTGGTTCGTAAGCACAGACAAAACAGGTTTGCTCATTAGACTTCTTTCATGTCTTAAGGTAATTGAAAATATTCAATATTAGAAATATATATTAATCTGTAGAAATACTGCATACTACAATTCATCTTCTTAGTGCTATATTTCTGCCTTGATGATTTCATGTTGAGTTGATGTTTTTCATCTTTATGAACAATTAAAAAACAATTTTAAGAAAATGAAGAAAAATAAAGTACTGTCATATTCAGTCATTGTATGATCCATCATATGACTTATTCTGTTACACTTTCTATCATGTGAAGTCAATGTTGTTTACAAGATGTTTCTAAATAGCAAAGTGAAGGTTTCCTTATAATCTTTTTTTTTCTTTTTTTTTCTGTTCAGTGGAATTACTGCTTTCTTTCTTCTTTTCTTTGTTTGTTTGTTTGTTTGTTTGTTTCTTTCTTTCTTTCTTTCTTTTAACCTAGGAATATATAACATTAGAAACAAATCCATAGAATTTCATGAAAGATCAGATGTTATGTTCAAATAAAATTTAGATTATATATGAACCTCCATCTTAATATGGTGAACCTCCATCTTAATATGGTCATTAGCTATTTGGATAAAATTTCCTCTAGATTAAATGCAAGGGCTAGGGTTAGGTCAAAAAAGCACCACTGAACATCCCAGCATAAGTTTTGGTAAAAGAAATCACTTATACACTATGTGTATGCTTGCTTGCACACAAATGTTTCTGAAATAAACGCAAAAGAGTTTTTCTTTTTTAAGGATACATTTTGTTTTAATATTATTGCTTTTAAATTAAGTGCATAGTAAAAAAAAAAAAAAAAAAAAAAAAAAAAAAAAAAAAAAAAAAAAAAAAAAAGGACAAAAAGATGAACCAAGTGACAACAGTATGAATATTAGATACAGTTATTTACTTACATGTTTACAAAAGCCTTTGGTGTTTTGTTTCACAAAGATACAGAAGCTGATCAATAAAATTTGGAAATGTTAAAGTTTACTTGCTTGCTTGCTTCAAATTGGAGATTGGTGTAATAGGACAGTACTGTCTTCACTGGTCCATGAATTAGGTAATTGAGTTTATTTTTATACTAAATATATGCAATAAATGTTATTATTATTTTAAAACAACACTTGATCTTTGACAAAATATATTACATTTTTTCTAATGAAACAGGCAACTTGTCATTCATGAAAAATAGAATTTATATTTGTAATAACAGCACTATGTTAATCACACTGTCTTGGAAAMTCTATTAATATTTTTGTTAATAATTATCTGATCTTTCTGAAACCAGCTACTTCAATGAATATAAAGGAATAAAGATTTTGTCCTTATGTTTTTGTTACTAATGTGAAGAAACATTAATTTATCAGTATKAAAAAACGTTAGAATTCTGCTTAGTGTTATTTATCGTGTATAAAGCACAAATATGAAATCTACGTGGTAGATCTGAAGTCATTATTTTACCATTTATATAGCACAAGAACATAGTATCTTCTGTAATGCTCTACTTCATATCAAGGAAGGCAACTTAGAAATTTATTTTCTCAAATTCTCTTATTGGGATTGAAAATAGTGTATTCACTGGTTTATTTTCATTTGCACTTTGAGATACAACAAGTCTATAGTTCATTTGACTGTGCCATATTTTGAGTTATGTTCCATCTGCATTTAAGTGTTACTTCAATAATTTTATCACAATGCAATTTCTCTTATCTTGGAAAATAATAGCCTCTGGGAAAAACTGCAAGAATGAATTATTCAGAGACAAGAGGCAACAAGACAGTTGAATCAAACAGATAAAATAAGTGAACAAAATAATTCAAATGAGTAATTTAATAAGAAATGAATTAAATAAATGAGAATGAGTTAAATTATCATGCCAATAGAAGCAATCTTCTCTTCTTACTAACATCAGCTCCAGAATTGTACCAATAGATCTCACCTCTTYGACCTTTGTGATCCCTATGCCAATMTTCCTAATTCCTCAGTCCAGGACCAATAACCAGAATAACCAAGCATTTATCCTTAATTACAACAGCACATACTCATTGACGTGATCAGTTCATGTCAATGGCCTATTCAATCATTAACGAGTTAAAGTCTCAGTAACTTAAACTCCTTATTCCCCTATTAATAATTCTCAGGGCGAGTCTAGAACCTCAGGTGCTAACTTAAAATGAGTTCATATTGCTTAAAGTGAGATATAAGACACAAAGTAAGAATATAAGGTATTGCTCACGTCCCGGAGGGACTGAGGAATGAGAACAAAGCCATACACTTTAGTAATAGGAAGCTAGGGTCACAAGGTAGCATTAATCCAAATTGTGGGACTATTTGATCTTCTGCCAAGACCCTTAYGCTTCAGACTTGCTACATCAAGTCTTCAAGACAAGTAACAAGAAAAATCAAACACAGCCAACAAAATCTTAGACTAGGAATTAAAATGTAATTTCCTTTAATAATAGTCAGTTCTGCATAGTTGGTCGTAGAGAAGAGGGACATCTGTGCATCTCAGCGAAATTGCTGAAGCCTTATTTATCCCACCCAGAGCTTGTTCCATCTATACTATTTGCTATGGTCAATCCTAATGATTCTTTACATGGTTAAGTTATGTGAACCTTATACAAGGTTAACTTGCTTTCCCACAGAAAGYTTCTGTTTTCTTTAACTTGACATCACATCCATTCTGTGTGCTATTCTTCAAAGTATATTTTAGACAACTTGTTCATAGCTTGTGCACCATATATTTCCTTAGATCATCTTTGTACCTCAGGGTGAATTTTTCTTCAGATGCAGATTAATGTACTTCTAAAACATCGTATTTTACAGGTTTTCAAAACAGTCTTAATACATTCTTGGTCATGTTCATTAGGGTTCCTAGATTTTTAAAGTCTTTTGACGTTCAATTTACACTACAATGTTAGAAGAATAAATAGAAAGATTTATACATACATACAAACATAACAGTAAGATATAAATACATATAGTATGCATCTATTTATTTATATGTAATATTTTTAAAGCTACTCATTAATAACATCTTCATATCTAATTGTGATAGTGTAGATGGCAATTATCAAACTTTTTAACTTCAATTTATTTGATTCTCTTCAGCTTGCAATATGATAAGTGGTGCTCTGGGTCATTAGGTGAACTGTAAGTCACAGARAACGGCATGATTAGGAGCTCATTGACATACAGGAAAGCAAAGAATCTATATTTGGTATAAATTAGGGCTTTTAATGTAGACCAAGCAGAGGTTAAGCAAGTGTAAGAAAGCCAGGATAGAGCGAGTGGCAGAAATCAGAGATGAGCAAGCAAGTGTCAAGAAAGGAAAGAAATGAATGATTGCAACTACATTCAAGAGGCACACTGAGCAGTCAAGGGTGGAATTGTCTCATAAAACCAATAGTAAAGCCACCAATCAGTCTCTGAAAACAGGCTTTGGTTGCCTGGGAGACTGCAAGTGTCAGATGGTTGGTTGCAGATAGATTGTCCAGCTAAGGCCAGGAGGAGATCACAACTTGCATGTTCCATGCTTTTTCAATCTAAACTTTTCTCATACATCCCAAATACTTCCCACAATAGTCAAGATTTCTCTTTTTGTTTGGTCTGTATGTATAAGTGCTGAACAAATTTGTCTCACATTTACAACATTTATACAGTTTCTGTCTTTTTTAACAAGCAGTGTATTTTCATGAAAAGGGCAGTATTTCAGTTAATTTTTAATATCTTATCTCTCCAGGAGATTTAGCTGAAACCAGTCAACAAAATTGAAAAAGAACCAAAATTAATTAGGGAGAATCTGAAGAAACAGAAAGACTGTGATTACAAGTACCTTAAAATGTATACCTCAAAAGACTGAGATGGAAAGTTTAGAATCAAGAAGTTATCCATTGTATGAAAGCAATAAGAGTGAAAAAAACACCTCAGATTAAGCATGGTAATTTTAGATTGTTAAATTTCGGTATGACCTCTAGAACACATTTAGCCCACCAGAATTTGAAAATTATTTTAATATTCAGCACGAACAGTCAGGAAAGTTATACTGATTTGCAGCTTCACAGAACTATTCTTTTTTTCCATCTTTTCCAGTCAGAAAAAGAATTTAGTAGCAAGAGATCCAGAGTTTAAACAATTAGAATCTTTTTTTTTTCCTTTGGTAACAATTAAGTAACTAAGCGTATGGATATATAGATAGTTAAAAAGATACAAAATAAAAGAAATATGCTGTGTGTGAGTGTAGACACTAGTAGGATGATAACTTGGAGCCCATGAAGTAAGCAAATTGTGATTGGATTTTTCACCTTTAACCTTTAGAGAATGACATATTCTATGTAGTTTAGCATTTATTTGAAGCATGTTGATGAGATAATTGTAAAACAGATTCCAACATGTATTAATCAGTACTTCAAATATGCAGATTATATTAGGTCATGTGACAAAAAGCTCATCTGCACACATACAAAGGACCACAAAGACGATGGCATGTGGGAGAAGGTAACACTCTGCCTGGCTGTTCCCAGGTCCCCCACAGGAGGGACAGCAGCCCATCACGAGCTCATCTCCACAAGCACAGAGGAGTGYAGAGGTGCAGGGATCCCAGATTACCTGCTTAGAAGAAGGGACACCCAGTCCAGGCTCCTCCGGGGTTGTCCCAGGTGTCTGGGTATGAACCCATCATGATGAGCTGACAGGACTGGCTCTTCAAGCACCTTCTGGATGCCTAGGCATGTGGGGCACGTTAGAGGATGCAGGGGAAGGGCATCTAGGATTGCACAAGACTTATTATGGAATGTTTAGGGGAGAAATCAGAGGTGGGAAAGGAAGAGATCAAAAKGGACTGGGGAGGAACAAGCACAGAAAAACAGAGGGAAAAGGGATATATGGAGCTGGTTATGTACAGAGCCTGACCACTACACCTCTCTGGCCATGTCCTGTGCCTGATCAGCATTGTCTGTGGTGTCTTTTTATTAAATCCTATATCTAATTATCTATCTGAAGTAAGGGCTCTCTGTCCTCTGTGTGCGTGCGTGTGATTGAGGGTCTGCACCAGCAACTGTAGAGGTTCGGTGACTCGTATGTCCAGTGCCAGCAACCAGGGACACCACAGATTASGGCAGGCTACTGGCTGGACTTCGCACCCAAGCTCAGCTACTGGAGGGTTCTGTCCCTCTAATGGACCTTCCTCCTGGTCAACCAGAGGCAGGAGCAGGGTGAGGCTGCTGGTGCTGTCCATAGAGTACTGAGTCTATCCATCCRTGTTGATCTATGTGGCTGGCTGTGTATATATGCATATATGTGCTGTATATGTGTGCTGGTGTATGCCTGCTGGGAGTACATGCTCTGCCTCGCTACTGGTTGGACCTGGAGGTATGGAGCAACATGGCTGCAGCAGCCATGACTCTATCAAGTCACTGAATTTGGTCAATCCTCTTAGTAAACTAAACTAAAAAGAAAAATATTTAAGACAATGAAATTAATCAAAGTATTTAATTAGGCTCTGATTTATTTTGTTTGCTCATTTTTCTCCCAGAAATACTGGCAGGATTTTTCTTTTCTATATGAACTGAAAGATCAGTTATTGGAGAAGTTCTAGTATCAAGAAATCCATCCTAAATACCAGACATTTCCCAAAATGCAACTTTATCAGTTAATTGTTTTTTTTTTTCTTTTTCTTTTAACAAATTCTTTTATCAAATAAACAAATATATCCATGAATACTATATGGTGCTAAAAAAAGTTTTATTTAAATTACTTTTTTTCACTTTGGTTTTCATAAAGTGTTCCATTCTAAATTGAAATATTCCAAAGCATACTGAAAAGCAGTAAGAGAGAGGAAARTGGTTTGGGGGTGGGTAGGCTGGAGGACATCTCTATCTTCCAGCTCCAGGTTCTTCATTCTGTATATTTCATATTTCTTGCAACCTCGTTTAGGTCAAACATTTTCCTCTAAAGTTAAAAGTTTAGCAGAAGAAAAACACTATTTTCTTATCAACTCTGCAGAGAATATAGTTTGTATTGACTTCACCTGAGGACAGTGATGTTCTACAATCTTGACTTTTTTTTTTTTTTTTTAAGCCAGCTCATGAATACATGAATTTAGGGGAAAAAATCTACTGTTATGCAAGCTTGAAAATGTGGACTASAGTTTGAATTATTGAATTTGCATAGAATATTTCCTTTCAAGTCCTTATTTCTTAAAACAATTTCAAATRATATGTAAATCTTTACAAGCAAATTACATTTCAAAGTAGTACACAGGGATCTAGCTGACTCAACTGCCAGTGACATTAGTAAGCATCACACAGCTTAAGTCCCTGTGTGCCACTTTGAAAGTTTGCTGGTGTGTCTCCATTAATCATATCAGAGAGGGAACTTCCCAGATCGGCTATATTTTATTAAGACTACATAGTTCAATTTAAATATTTAATCTCTGTGTATCAATCACTGTACAGAGACCCTCCCTCAAGCAATTATTTCCTTGAAATTTCATATTTATTCAGGTTAACTATATCCTTATTCTTAATGGAAAGCCCAAGGTAAAACTGTGATGTCATTTGGAACAGCAGAGGTAACTCTTGTTATTTCATGATTTACTGGTTTTATATTAACAGCCATCTACAGTCTACTCTTTTGTTTTGGCAATTCATTTAGTCAAGCAAAGTTACTTTTGTTTTTGTAAGATATTGATGTCTTCAAGGAGGATATTGAACATCTCTCTTCTCCAGATAGTCAGGCGCCTTGGAGATAGAAGAGTGGAATGGCTGCACCGATCACAAAATGGAGAGGAAAATCTTCATGTGCCTCTCAGGCACTTGACTTTATCTGGCATTTTCACCTCATTTATGAAGAGAGCAGGAAGACTGTGGATCTATGTCTATTCAACATTAAAGGAAATGCAATTAGTGAAGGAAATCTAGGAAATCTCATTGTTAGCTATGACTTATAACATAGACTGTAAGTCTATGACTTATAGACATTTAAGATCGGTAGGTAATAACTAATATTTTCCATGAAAAATTTCACAACAAAAAATAAAAACTCGTATTCTTTCRAAGAAAACCAACAATATGCCAGCAGACAAACAGAAGTATCATTTTTAACAGTGTGTTCATCAGCTGCATATTTTTTGTTTCCCTAGTAATCATCATTGATATAATGCAACAATACATATATCTCCTCTGGAAATTATTTTATAATATTTACTTTTGCAGTATTTGCTAAACAAATAGTAATTTTATATTCAGTTTCTAGCACAATAATGATGTATTTGTCCTTTATCACTGAGATAAAACCATGTGTTGATATATGGAAGTAGAAATAAGTGTATGTTTTGTGTAATTTGCTAGATTTTGGTAACTACCTCACTATTCTTGTACTCTGATATGTCTTGTAAACAGCATTTTTAAGAAAAGCTTTGCAGAAACTGGGTTTTCAAATGTTTGGATGAAGGAGACTGGTTTACTGCTTCAGACATTTAAGAAAATGTCTCTACTTAGTTATAGACTTGAAAATGCTTTGGAAATAGATGTGGCTAGTAAATGAAAAAGTATTTCAATATTCAGACTCTGTATATTGAAGAAAACATATTTCTCTAAACCAAATAGATAAAGCATTTATAGCAATTCAGAAGAGGAAAGACTGAATGGAAGAAATAGCTATATTGACTTGTTTCAGTGTTACTGAGATACCATTCAGTGATACTGACTATAGGTATACGCCCTTATGGATTATATTGTACTTGGATTTATATTTTATTGGCTGTGAGAGCTTTCCCCCCATAAAAATTGCAGAATCAGTCCGTGTAACAAATTAAGTCAGTCCATTTATCAATAACCTCTGTTCACTGGTTGTCAACATTTTGTCCAGAAAAGCCTTCAGTATATGGCAACTATATGTATACTTTGCTGGCTTTGAACATTTTTTTATACCATTTCATTCTATTTCATCAAAATCACTATGTTCTGGGGCTTTGGAATTAGTAAGTTTACCCTTCAGATCAGTAACATCTCTAGTTGACACCTCCTAAATGATTTTTTTTTTTTCTTAATTTGTCTGGGAGGTATAAATGAACCATGATCTTTGTGTTTACATGTGTGGAAAACAGATGGAGTAGAGTGCTGAAACTATAGAAAAACTTCTGAACTTAGTAGCATAAGAATCTTCTTTCTTTTTTTCTTCCTTCTTTCATTCTTTCCTTATTTCTGTTTTCTTATGAGCATGATCTCATCACACTACATGAGTAGAAGTACTGTTCTTTAAAATCAAATCCTCAGAAAACTTGTATCAGAGGAGGAGATACAAGCAATAAAAACATAATTTAGGAAGAAGGACCTCAGGGCAAATGCTCATATGCAGTTCTCACCTGTACATACCACACACACTGTTGTTAAATCCTAGGTTTTTTACAAATAACTAGAGATTACGTATATGAAAATATTTTCATTAAATTATACAATAAACAAAAAGTAATTAGGCCATAAGAGTGCATTTTCTTTGTAATGCATTAAAATGAGGCCACGTGTTTCAGTGGGAACACTATTATTCATTTTTAAATAAACAGAATATTTTGCAGTATGAAATATGTATCTCAAGCATTTTCAGGTCTCGAATATTGTAATGAAGAGATGTTGTAAAAACAAAGTTTAAGATAAATATTAAAATAAATACCTGCTAAAAGCATAGAAATGGAATAGTCTGCATTTTTAGTCTGGAGCTGTAGTTACTTCTAAAGTACTGAATGCTTGAAAAATCTGTTGAAGGGCTTTTTCTTCTTCTTTTTGCTATCATTATCATTGAGGCTGAATATGAAAATATTTGGAGACATAAGCACACAACATTGATTAGATATTTATCAAAAACATTTTATTTAATATAACATGGTACTTACAAAACATTTTAACAATATGTACATTAGGAATGTAAGTTATAATTTTAAAAAAAAGATAAAGCTGAAAGTGACACAGCAAATCTATAGTGGATACAGGTTTAGAATAAAAATTTCTGATTCTCAGACTTATACTACAATTACCTCTTAGATGGACAAATACTGTATATAAACTGTGCCTGATAGCTCTAAAAATTTAGCTGATTAGAAGCAATTATATTGCAAGCAAGATTCAATTTCTTTATTCTTTTTTTAGAAAAGAAAAAATTACATTTCATAGTTCTCTACCCACATACTTAACTATTTCAGCAAGTTTACAAGTCAGCTACTTCTACCTTTAGGAAGCAGAATCACACAAATAATGTATTTATAATCTTCTAAAGAATAACTTGCTTTCTATAATTATTTAAAACTGAAAGACAATATTGAGAAACTATGATCATTATAAATTATGAAAGGAATTGGTCATGTAGCTAGACTTGGGTTTCTTGCTATAGCTGCTTAGCTATCATCTAAATACTCAGAAAATAATAGGATAATAAGTTGACCTGTCTGCCTCCTTAAAAATGTAAGTCAGGTGCTCACTGCTGAAGAAATTACCTGCTATGTGCCTCAGATTGCATAGAGGATTAGCTCATCAGTAAGCTGGTCATATATCACTGTCAAAGAGTAAAATGAAGGTGTTAAAACATGATATGAGGAAAGGAACTACAAAGGAGGACGATAAGAAGACCTACAGTTTTAATTGAGTTTCAAAGAAGTTTATTGATTGTGCATGTATTTTTCAGGGGTCCGGCTTTCATAACGATCTCATAACAACTAATCATTCAGTGCAAAATTCCTATCAAATATGTTTGCAAGATTAACGTCTAAGCTGAACAATACTGCCAAAATAAGTGAACCATACATTCAATGACAAGCACATACTGACTAAGCTAATACTATATAATAGTAGGGAAATAATATCTCAGCATACATGAGGTGAGGGTATTCTCAAAAATGTGCCTCATACATTCTCTCCAATTGTATCAGAGTTTATTTGTGTCACTCTCTTGCAAAATCAGATAAATGTAGGAATGCATATTTGTCTAGCTCTGTAAAACATATAAATACGTAGAACTACAACTTGAAATGTTGTAACTGTTCAGAGTATTACGCTACAGTGCAGACACTCTTCCAATTACAACTCCTGGCTCATCTAAGTGAAAATATGATTGTACAAACAATATTTTCAACAGGAATAGAATGTATGGACTAATTCAACAACAGAGCATCTCGTACTTCCTTTGGATAGCTAACATTTTTATGTTAGCTGATACATCCTTCTGCATTACCTGAGGACATCCAATGTAAGGTCACTGACCTGATCCATTCCCAAAATTTTGTTCCCTCAGCTCCGCATGTCCCAGGCAGATAAATAGCCTAACTGCCAGGAAACTGGTCTTTCTGAATACTGTCTTCCTCCGTCTTTCATGTTACAGTTTTGCATCACTTTTTGTGATGCAAAATTGTTGTCCCATCAAATGACTGACTCATGACACATCCTAGTGCTTAGAGTGTTCATTTGGATGACTAGAAAGGAAGTTTCAAATCCTGGGGTGAACAAGCTAAACCTGAAGATCAGTCTCTGAGAATTTCTCATTTTTTCTAGGCTACTTGCTGATGACAACACTGAGCAAGTGATGAACGGTGCCATACTTTGTCATCTTTCCCATTGTGGCTTCTAGCAGCATTCTAAGTGCTATTTCTAATTTTCTATGAAACAGGGGAACATTACTCAAGTTCTTGAACCAGCCTGTCAAGCTATGAATCACAAACACTTTCTTATTTTTTTTTCCTTAGTCAAAATTGATAAAAAAATCTTGAATTTCTTGGGAGGTTGAGAAAGCCATCACTTGTATAAGTCCAAAAAGTACATTAAAGCAACATTCATTAAGTGCTTTAAGACACTGCAGAAAATATTTAGTAATGAAGGTGGAGTTATAATATCTGTGAAGAAAAAGTTTTATCTGCCTTCAGCATAGCTAAGACTAGTTAAAAGAAGTAGTTATTAAAAGATTTAAAAAGTATCAGAACAATTAATTCTTAAAGAAAAGTAAGAATATTCTGAGATTACAGAATTTTTCTTGCTAATTTCTGGAAAAAATATTAAAGTAAATATACAAAATACRTCTGATATTTAGAGGAGAATAGAAACTTGAACAGGTAATAATGTTATTATCAATAATCTTCTAAGCCAGACATGGCTATTATATTTTACCACTCCTTGTCTGGCAGTTGCCTATGTACAAATGAATCCCATATCTCACACAATACTTCACTTAAGTCATTGTGGGACAGAATCTGTGGAGTCCTGAGTGAAATTCATGAGGGTGTTGCAGGTATTATGGACTCAGAAAGTTTTAAGCTTCAGCTTTAGGATCTTATGTACTTTATTTATGGAATTAAAGACTTTAACTCTGCCAAATGACATTTTTTTTAAAGTAAATAATTGTCAGACCAAACAACCAATCTTTGATAACTTAGAATTAATTTCCTTATGCCTTTCATAGAAAGGTTTTACTGATATTTTTTTTTCCTGAAAATATTGGTTTTAAGTGTACAATAGTTTGCTCATTTTATAATGATTTGCCAGTAATATTAAAATTAATATTAATGATAAAAAGATGCAAGAATGAAGCACATAAAGAAGAAATGTAAAATCAAGAAAAAAAAATTGGAAATTAAAGAGATTGTAGAGAGTTTAGCATTAGGTGGGAAGGAAGAAGTACAGAAATTAGATTCATCTTGGAACATAGACAGACAGAATACAAAAAAATGAAAAAAGATATATATTTTAAGAAGGTTATATCTGAGAAGCAAAGATTTGTACAGGATGATAATTACAGAGGAGTTTGTAACATATAAAAGAAGAAGAAAAGACTAGTGAATATAGCTCTGTATATATCAAGATGATAACAAAATGAATAAAATATCTTTCTTTACACGGTTACATTGCAATCTAACCTGGAGTATTCATTTTATTTGACTATCAGGAAAATGTATATATAAGCCAGTGAATTAAAGAAATGATCTATTTATAAAGATACTGATACTGTAAGGGCACAGAATGTCCTGTCCATCACAAGCATGAATTATTTTTCTAATCCTCTACAGCCTGGAAATGAATACAGCCATGACTCTTACTTGTTCCTCTATGTCAGTTAATATTTATAAATTGTACTTGCTGATCTGCAGGTGGGTAACATTACACTATTTATTTGCTCAAGTGGCAGAGGTCTTTGCAGTGGATCTTAGGTTCTAACCTTGCATGTTTTAYATACATCTCAGTAGAAAAAAAAGTTAGCAATTTGCTCATTTTTGAGTTTTCTTATTAAGAAATAAAATAGGATTCATTTCACCCTCATACAGACAGATAGGTAAGACTGGTCAAGTAGAGTACCTGTCTCTGATAACTGAAGAGAGAATGGAGATCCTGCTTTAAAAAGTGGAAACTGCAAAATCAACTTAAGTGAATAGAAACTATTCATTGCCACTATGCTCTACTTTTGTTTTCTTGAATTAATTTCACAGTATATTTATCCTAATTTTAATCTGATTTATACTGTTTTCAATCTGGAATAATATCAAAGAAATCTRTTTTCAAAATGATAGAAAACTGGCATAGCCAATAGTAAAACATGTCTAGAGCACGTAGTCTTCTCTAGAAGAAACTAAGGGAACAATTTTACCTTCCATTATCTTCATGTAATTGTGTCATTGATCAGTAGCAGAGGATAAAGACATGATTTTCAGAAAGTACTGGATTTCATTTATTCATTTCAGCCTCTAACTAGAAAATATTCTTTAATATAGAATATTGTAGCTTTTATTCTGTATTCCTAACTAATCTTGTCTGAAGTCTTTAGGCATAAATGTTAGTTAAGTACTTGGATAATMATCTGAATATCCTTTACGATATATAAGTTATCTGATTTTGTATATCTGAAGCAAATAGATTTATTTAGACCACTCTCTTGTTTTGGAGAAATAAACAGTCTAAGGATTGTATGAAGCAAAGTGAGTGCGTTTTATATATTTAGGTCCTTTCTTGAAGTTAAAGTCGAAAAAAAATTTTTGATTTTTTTGATTGTCTCTACTTTTTTCACAAATTACATACATGCTTTTGGCTTTAAAAAAGCCCTCATTTCATGGACAGAAATACTACACAATTGCTCAGTGTTTTCAGCAGTTATTAATGAAGTTGAATCAATTCCTTTCAGTTGCRGTAAGGATGTCCCCTTCCCCTACTCTTGCACGTTATGGTAATGGAATCTCTTATGGCTTTAATTAGGAGAGAAACGCTAAGAGAAGCTTATAGGACAAGAACTAAMTTAGGTTAATGTTAATGAAAGTATGCTCAGTTTTCTAATCCCAATTCTTTTATCTATATTGTGTTTAAAATAGTTAAATATCTGTTTTTTCTGGATTTCAAGTTAAGTGGAGAGTATAAAGAGTACTTATTAGTATATGATTTTCTAGCTAGAAATTTTAAACTATCTTTGAAATACCAATGAACTATATAGATTTGTAAGGTAGACTCCACATTTTAGAAATTAAAAATCTGTGTTAAAAATTGCAACAATTTACACAGAAGAAAATCTAAACTATATCCAATGTTTGGACAATATAGCATTGCTAAACATTCTAACAATGGCTGATTTACACTTACTAACTTTCCATTAGGAGAMTTTCTTATAAACAAAAAAATAATAAGCAATGACACTGACAACTTAACAGGTGAGAACAAACTACAGATTTGGAAGGCTGTTGTATGCAGTACTTTCACAGCTCTTCAAAAAAGGTGAATTATGACCATGCATGTCATAAAATTAATTTTAAGAAGAAAATAGAGTTTCAGATCAAAGTTATGAAAATAAAGTTATGGAATATGTATTGTGTTCTATTCAAGTCAGTAAGACTTGGGAAACAATATTTGATATATATGTAACAGTATATAGTTACTGTTATTTTGGAACATCAATGATGAAATTTTTAATAATTGTGGAGGATAAAAGGGATCTTGGATGACTGGAGAAAGGAAAACAGTAGTTTCCCTTAGAAAGGAAAGAAGAAAGCCCCAAAGAATTACATATTTGTCAGTATAACTTCAACTTCCTATTAGATTCTGAATGTTTATGAATATATCTTCTCAAACAAAAGTAAGTACTTCTTTTTAAAGGTGAAGCAGAAAAGAGAGAAAGAGTTAACAGGATATATCATAAATTTAATGAAATTTAGATGTAAATTTAAGCAATGTAATATTTTTATAATGTAAAGTAACATAATGTAACTTTTCACAATATTTTGCACAGTAAGCTGACAAGTTATTCTCAGAGACAGGGTATGAATGTTTCACTGTCAGTCTGAGGAAGTATCACCACATTATTTCCTAGTGCTAGGCCTATTTCTACTCAATATTTACATTATTGACTTAGGTGGTATAATGGTGAATAAGTTTATCTTGCTTGTGAAAGATATTAAATTGCAAGGTGAAATTGTGGGAAATTCAAGGCATCTGGAACAAATCACACAAAATGATCCTGACAGTTTTTATCAACAAAATAAAATCTAGTGGGGACAATGTGGARTATCCATTCTTAAGAAAAATCAAAATGTAGAAATGTAGGTTGAAAAATGTCTACGTAGAGAGCAATAATCTAGAGGCTACTGTAAGTCACTAACTCAACATGGTTAAGCACATAATGATCTTACAAAAAAAAAAGAAATAATGTTCTGTGATCTATTAAATAAAATCTAATATGTAATATGCAGTAGAAAATACTTGACACTAAATGGGTTTCTGCTGAACATTATGTCCAAAGTTAGATGCCATGAAAAATGGAGAAAGTTTATTAGATAGCATCAAGAATGATAGAAGTTTAGGAAAATAAAAAAAAAAAAAAAGGGAAATATTTCAAAGAATTGGACTAATTTATATAAAAACAAAAATTGAGGCATTGTCTATTACTAACACTTCATACTTCCACTATTTTTAATATTGTCATATTCTTTCCCTAGATAAAGAATATCCCCCTTTTGGCTACCGTAGAAAATAAGTATGGTGGTAGTTAGGCCTAACCCCAAAAGGTCATCTTTATGKTCTTATACAAAAGAGATAGTTATCAGGACATAATGATCAAATGCATGCTAGAAAGTCTAAAGAAAAATAAAAGAAAGGAAGAAATTTATTTCCAACAATTTTTAAAGGAGTAAATGTGTAATAATAGGTTATTCAAATTCTAGGGYTGTGGAGGGCTTTTCTTTTTTGGGGAAAGATTTTTAATAGCTACTTAGAAAAAAATTATGTTGTGTGTTCTAAGAATAGAACTTTGATCTAAATGATATCTCAGGGTGCTTAAATAGAGAAGATGTTACCCCTTTAACAACAGTGGTAAATGCTACCACTATTTTTAATATTAGTTAAAATATACAAAAGGGAAAAAGATTAGTGCATTATTTAACACAAGTAACACCTTTGGCAATGTCTATCACAGCAAGTATGGTACACAAATAGAGGTGGGCTATACAGAGCAAAGCAGTTGGTACTGAAGATCTGATGTCAACACTATATAAATATAAAGATCCTTCCACCCCCTTTAAACTGGGTACTACCTGGCCACACACATCAAACACTCATCGGCCACTGGAATGCTCCTGGTCTGGATCCTYCAGTTTAGCTTCAGGTGAAAGGAATTCAGTTGTGTCATGTAGAACTTCTCCGAATATGGACCAAAGCACAGTAACTGAAGACAACTGGGAGATTCACTTCAAAAACACAATCCTGATTCAAGCTAAAATGGTGGCTTATATGAAACTTTTCTCTCTATTGTAGATATAGGTCTGTGATACTAATTTATATTCTCTGTAAAGAAATCCTGTATGATATTAAGCATCATCAAACTGTGTGTAATGCTGCTTGATTGCCATTCTTACTTAGTAGTGCTTCCCCTTCAATCTCTTTTTTTTCTTTCTCCTTTACTCAAGATCAAGTTTTGGATTTAGTAATTGTCTTTTACTGGTTCAGTGCTATTTTTAACTATTACCTGCATGACAGAAAGTTAAGCAATCTTTTATCTACACTATAACAGAAAGTGACCATGGTTAAGCAGTCAAATGAATCCTTCATTGACTTCTGCAGTATAAGTGTTTATGAATTCCTCCTGTAACCAGTTTAAAAACAAATGTCTATACCTGTTATAGATTCCATTTATATACATCAATTGTTTGCCAGAATAAGTCAATATAGAGTTCTTTTTCACCTTGCAACATGCAAATGAAAGTCATTTTTTTTTTCAGGATGAAGGTTCAATATGCTACCATCAATAGTAAATATTTTAGAAGTTTAAAACCAAGTGCTTGTAGAAACATTAAGTAAAAATAAGGAATAGATAAGTAAGTTGGGGTTAGGTTTAGCTCAGTTGGTTAGAGGGTGGTGGTAATAATGCCAAGGTTGCAGGTTTGATCCCCATACGGGCCACGCGTTTGAGGGTTGGACTAGATGACCTTCAGTGGTCCCTTCCAACCTTACCAATTCTATGATTCTATGATTATCAGTGCACTCATTCTACTAATWATATCTTAAAGATCTCAGATATATTTAAAAAAATATCAGAGAAACTTTCCAAAAAGTGCAAAAAGAACAAATATGAGGGACAGGAAATTTCTGTTACTCATTAATAGTGGGAATGAGCTCTAGATTCACCACCTAAATATAAATGTGTGTACATGAACTGTATATCTGAGAGCTCATCATAGTCAATGCATTAGTCAAAGAGAAGGTGGACTCCAGAGAGCTATTCCATGTACCTTAAGGAAAACATCTACATTTGTCAGCTATATAGCTTTATTTAAAGACATCCACTTATAGATGCCTGGAATTGAAATATASTTTTAATGTTATTTTTGCCTGAGTAAGACTACTTACTATATAAATTGTGGATTTTGATATTTCCTCACTATGTTTTATCTGGAAGGTGACTTTTACATTACATTACAGGTTTTAATCTCAATGGATTCAGTGAAGTATGAACTTCTACGGGTTTAAAAGAATTCTGTGGAACTTCTGAAACTTTAAAAATGGGACTCCTATTTTTTCAACTGACCTTTTTACTTTATCTTCCCATAGTTTTAAATGGATACAATATAGTATCGAGAAGTGTATGTAGGACAAGAGCCCAAGCAAAATATAAGTAACGGTTTAATGCTTTCTGTTGAATTTATATCCAAGTGGCTGATCAGTCAGCCTGATCACAGTAGAGATMTTCTGATTTAATAACCTTTGAATTAGGTCTTTAGCTATCTTTTTTGCTATGGAGTTGGTCAAAGATATATACTTTTACTTTGTTGGTTTATGGTTTTCAGAGGGAAATATATATACRTATATATATATATATAAATTCTGACAAAGACTGTACACAACGGCAGATAATACGAAAATAACCACAGTATGCATAAATCATACTCGAATCCAAAATGTTTTAACTGCTATGTATAGTATATCTAAAATAAATTTTAAATAGAATATTACCCGATATGAACTCAAGAGAAAGAATTTATTGTAAGACATTGTAAGCAATCAGATTTCTTTGACTGGAATACACATGCAGTTCATGAAAGACTATGTACAAACTAGAATAGTAACTCTTTTCTTTTGGCTAGACCAAGTCATATAATCCATATAATATATAATCAAATATAATCGTCATATAATCAAATGATGACAAAATCTTTTTTTTTTCTTTTTCTTGAAAAGGAAAGATAATTTAACTTATTTACTCTTATATTTTAAAAATAAATCGGCACTTAAGTGATAAATGATATGATATTCACAACTTAGAACTTCATGTGATTTAAACCATGTGTTTCAAGGAAATTGAAGAACATGTAGTACGTAAAGTGGCATACAACAAAAATAAACAGTGCAGTGAATTCCTTTTGTTGACACTTTTAAAGTTATAGTCCATCAGGTACACWAGCAAATGAGACACATCATGAATATTTGCATTACAAAGGGAATGATGCCAGAAGCACAACAGAGCAATACATTTGCTTGAGTCTGATAGCAAAACCCTCAGTTTTAATGTATGTTTTTTTTCTCTTCAATCCATATCATTAAAAGGTCAGGAGTTTTTTGTTATTTCTATTTACCTGCTGCTGGGGTTTACATTGAAGTAAACTGGTAGAGAGCAATGAGAAATTATTTTTATTAAGATTTATTAATGTGACTTAGGAAAATATGAAATACAATGGGATTTTTTCCTAACAATTGATACTATAAAACTCCTTTCTYATGCAGTTAATATTTAACCAAATTTCAAGTATTTGGCTGAAATTTTCAGTGGCAGATCCTTGTTCCTTTTCATTATTATATTTATTTCAGTAATTTATAACAATATGGGAAAAATAAGGCTTAAACCAAATAGATTTTCACAGAAACACACACATAAGTGCCTCTTTAAAATTAATAAAATACATTTCAAGTCCTTCATATAAGTATGAATGGTTTTGTTCCGGTTAATTTTTTAAAGTATCTATAAATCTTCAAGAAATAGTACTATAATCTTCTAGAAAACTCCCTATTAGATCTTTAAAAATAAGTTAAAATATGTTTCTTCACATTCTTCAGGTACTTTTGACCTTTCTCTTATTTAGTTCATCATCTGACTTTTTTTTCTGACTGCAGATTCAATATCATAAGACATTTTTATGAAAAAAAAAAGTCTTTAAAATCTTAGGAATAAAWTAATTATAATTAATGCATCTATAAATTCTAAGTCATACTTTAAATAATAAGGAGGGTAAATCAGTCTGAATTGAAACTGAATTGTAATTCAATCTATGTAATGAAGGGAAAATGATCATATAATTAGACTGCACTGTAAGACACAATTGTAAGTGAATCAAATTATGATTTTGCAGACCATCTTCATTTTGGCATTTCCTAACTTTGGATTCCTTAAATCTGCAACTCATTATTAATTGTTAGGCATTATGTTTATKTGTGAGATTTTAATAAGATACCATGTAAAAAATAAAAATAAAAAATAAAGGAATCTTCTGAAAACTACAATAATAACAGGGAAAGGAGGAAAGACATATGAAACAATGCTGTATAAATTTGGTATAATCATTGTATTTTCAACAACTCTAACACTGGGAATGATTTCTACCTTGCTTCTTRCATGAATTTGATTTTTAGGTCATGTAAATTTTATTTATTTAATCTCTATAAAATCTCTATGCCCATATCAGCRTAAGTTACATCCTGCTTCAGCAGTTGAAAAGGCAGCTTAACCTGTCTTCCTATTTTCACTGTCTAGCTASAGATTACTCCCTATTCTTGCTGCTACGTCGGAAACTTGGGTTTCAAGATTTTCAAAGACACCTAGTGCATTTGGCATCACATCTCAATAATCTCAACTGAATAAATAAATTCATATTTTCAACTGAATAAATGAATTCAATATCCTGTATTGTTTCTCCAATAGCCTTTTTCTAGAGCCCTGCACAAAAAAAATAAAAAAATCCATTATATTCTGCTCTTAAATAAATGAAGAAATGCTCTCACAATATCTGTGAGTGATAAAAATAAGTATCATATTCCCAACCTATGCCTTAACTACTGTGTATATTATAGTAACATGGAACTGCAAAGGTATTTGACAAGTTGTTTAGCTTATAATTAGTAAATCTTCATTTATTTTCAAAATGCAGTTTATACATCATATTTTTGCTTTATAAAAAATAAACAGGCATTCTAGAAAAGTTAAAAAAAAATTTGTTCTTTTGTTGTTTTTTTGGGAGGTGAGGGTTTGTTTTTTTTTTTTTTTTTTTTTTTTTTTTTCTGTGACTTATTATACTCCACTGTGTGTCTTTTCTTTACTTCCACTCTGTGATTGTTTTCTATTTTACACTATTCCCAATTGATTGATTTGTCTCATGTCACAGAAATTCTCCCATCATATATACTTTCCTCATCAGATTTTAAAATCAGGTCAAGCGAGATCAGTCCTGGATGGAAAACTTTCTCAAATCTCCTAAAAATTACTCTTCCAGTTCCTTTCCCTGTATTGAAGAATGTTTAAAACTTGGATCTATCAGGTACATATCACTGCACAGATTCATGTATATTTCTGATAATTGTCCGCCACTTACTATTATTATTACTTTAATTTCAATGACAATATGGAATCTGTGCTACCATTATCAGCTCTTACTCTTGAGAGTCCACTATGATTGCCAGATTTCTATGCAGTTTTACTAAGAGTTCAAAGCTATATAATAGCATTTCAGTGATATGCTGGAGTAAGCCTCTACTTTACCAGTTCAGAGACTTTCTAATACATATAGACTAAACTTTCTTTCCTGCTGTTTATAACAAGAACTGGTAATCAAACCAGAAGTCAGTATATCACTTTTTAAATTTTATTGGAGCCTCTTTAATAGCAGGAAGATTATTTGTTTTTATTTTTGTATTTCTGAAATGATTTTTGTTTTATTACTATCTGCTTTGATAGCTGTAGTTAGGCAAGTTGTTGATGATGATAATTTGATATTTGATTTATTTTTATGTAAAACCTTGATGCTATATAAATTAACTCAGTGAAGATGGGATGAAGCACCACATCTGTAGCAATGGTGCTACTGTTGAACAGAGTCATGAATGAAGATTCCAGGAAAAAATTCTGAAGAGCTGATTTTCTGAAAAATATTATTTGATCCTATCTTATATGACAAACAGCAACAGTTTAGTAGGGATGTTCTACTTTGTTCTGTTTCGTTCAGTTTTGTCTGAGTGAAGCATCTAGATGTACATGTTGAAGAAATAATAATAGCTAATGCTTGTTTACTATCATGTTCTTTAATGACAAAAGACACTATACAAATCARGTTCAGTATTGATACTAAAATAGATTCTTCAGCCATCTCCCAACGAAAACATCACTAGCATGTAAAGGGACCTTGTCAAGTCAGAAATATGGAGAAGATAAGTGGTGGCATAAAAGCTGGAAAAATGCAAGCTATGTCAAATTTGTGCATTAAGGAGAAAACAGTCCTAAAGTACAGCTATTCTGTAGGACAGAAAATAGCTATAAAATAGGAAAGAAATGCTCAAAAGGCAATAATGTTGAAAGAGATTGAAAGGTCAAAGATCTCTAATATCAAGCACCTCCATTAAGGGCAGGAATGATGTCTTATGCGAGAGATAATGAAAAAAAATATAGGATTATAATAGGCAATATGAAGGTTTTGATGGAAGGCAAAATACAGTTTAAACGGGAAGGTGGCTTTTGATGGTGGGGTATGCTATGCCAAGTTTGTGAAATTTTACTGAGAAGTTGTTTTCACAGACCTCAGTCATCAGCTCTTCTTATTTCTACAAATGAAACACTAGTGAAGGGTCTGATGAGGAATGCTAATTAGATGCTACCTGCAGCAGTACTATGTTTGCTGATTCAGTGAACCATTTTGGACTGTTAAGAAGAGACGTGAGAAGAAGAAAATAAGGAAGACAGAATTGTATTTCCTTTGAAGCTGCCATTATAATTAAAGTCAGAGACAGTAATTCCCCTTAAGTCTTAGTCAAGTAAATAATGTGAAACTGCACGTTCAAGTCAAGACAGAAGAAAGAATTTCCCAGATCTGTAACATATACATTTTTAAACATGCAATAAATGCTACATATTTATTAGCCTTGGCAGCATGTACAYGGCTGTTTTAGAGGGTCAAGTTCATACCTATAAGTACTGCAGTGTTTACTATTAGTGTCCTAGTGTCCTTTGTGCAACCTGCTGGAAGAGGATCCTTTTCCTTTTAAAGCCAATTCAAATAGAAATGTGCCACTTTTCCTGGATTTATGTCAGTCATTTACAGCACCATATTATCACTTTAGATACAATATTGTAGAGAGATAAGGAATAGTATTTTGGTACTTAGTTTAGTTTAAATCTTTGAAAAATTGAGCCATAAATTATTTATGAATTAATAAATTGTTTTTCCCATAATCAACTCTCATGTCAGTCCCCTCTGTAAGCTTTAAATCTATGCATCAGTTTTAGTTTAATTTATAATCTTTCTTTCTGTAGACAACATGTGATAAGAAAGAATCCCTTTCTTGAGAGAGATCTTTGAACAGATCTTCAAAGACAATCTTCAGCCCTACTTTATATCTAAGTAAGGTTGGCAAGTCCTCCTAGATTCCTTTCTGCGACTAAGCAGCACGTTGATCCTGTAATTATATCATCCTTTCTTTACTGCAAGGTAGGCAGATATGTGTGAGATTTGACTATGCCTTATTCTTGGTAGACTTCAGGAATTCTCATATTAGTGCTGGAAATTTTATAACTGCTGTGGCCTAATCTTGGCCCAGACCAACCAACACTGCAAGGAGGCACATAACTTGTACTTTCTTTTAACACATTTATGGTTTTAGGAAAAAAAAAACAATAGTTCTCTTATTGCCACATTTGGGCTTACTATCCTATCCTTCCTGCCCCTTCCCCCCCCCCCCAAAAGAAATTCAAATGGTCTTTAAAGGCAGGAAAAATATTGGATTGTACGCTATTATTTCCTTAATAGGAGTCCTAGTAGTAGAATCTAACTGTCGTCATTCTAACGTTAAATAATACAAATCACCATTTAATATCTATTAATATATAGAAACTTTTCTATGTACCTATATCTTTGCTTTGCCAGTGTACAGGCATGAATTCAGGTGAGGCCTGATTTTTGTCCAGCTGATCTGTAAAA
Source organism: Rhea americana (assembly GCF_003343005.1). Lineage (NCBI taxonomy): Eukaryota > Metazoa > Chordata > Aves > Rheiformes > Rheidae > Rhea > Rhea americana. Next base: position 4,439,693 of record NW_028186867.1, on the reverse strand, counting down.
TGCTAACTTTCTAAACACTAATCAGTATAAGCAATAGCAGAAAAATGATTTTTAAATACATGTTAAAATCCACAGCTTGTTTAGCAAGTGCTTATACTTCTCAGCTCAGTGCTTGTCAATGACARTAAGAGGGAATAGAATTCTAGTCACCACCTTTTTTAAAATTATTGAACAGGCCAGATTGTGAGGTGTCTTACATGAACCCATATGAGAAGGACTTGCTCTTCTTTTATTCAGCTACAGAAGTCTTCAAACTTCCTTCTTACCTTCCCTTTTTCCTCTTTGTCTTCTACCTACTAACTAATTAAGGTAAGGAAAAGCATTAGTTGATTCTATCTCCCACAGAGATTTGCAAAGCATGACTGTAACTGTGAAGAAATTACTTTTTCTCATGATAATGCAAGACTACATAGCATGAAAGAAATCTTTCCTGCCCGTCTGGTACAATACTATTATTTTGAGACCCTGTATGGCAATGCCAAGACTATATAATAGTGCAAATTCTAGATTTCAGAGTTAGGCCTGGTTTATAGTTCTTTGATTAGAGAGCTATACTATGTCAATAGGAGCTAGTGATAATTAGTGCGGTAACTGAACGGTGTKAATAAAACCTGTCTTATATACAAGCATTGATCATCAGCTGAYTCATTTTTTTCAAATCTATTCCTATTTTGCTAAAAATAGACAAAAAGATACTTTGATCTATTTATATAGAGAACTTATGGCTGTATATCATGCAAATATATTTAAAAACCTTTTCCTTAATATATTTACATTTTAATCAAAATAAATAAATGTGGTTCCTATCACCTATTTAACCCAAAAGTTATTCTGAAAAGTCTGTCTATTTTTTGAACTACACTGCAAAAAGAGTACTGTATTAGTGGAAGCTATATGGCATTTTATTTTTGTGTTTTATTTCTCATTAGCACCTCTCTGTTTTGTGCATTTTGTCAAATGTACACTGGCAGTGCACTTTGTATGCACGTACTGGGCACAAATGGGAGTGTTAAGGTAGTGGGGTGCTGTGTGGGAGGAGGTGACCTGCCCTGTGCCCATCACCACTGRCTCCAACACTGGTGTAAGTGTTCCAGCATGCACCGAAACCACAGCGTGTAGGGAGCACCCATGCCCAGACTTGACATGCCACAGAAAAAKGAGCAGAAGCTTGTGGAGGCAGATGGCAGATGGCAGCCAAGGAGGCTGTAGGAGGCACGCAGTTGGAAATACACCTKGAGATGCACTCTGGCAGGTGGGGCTCCAAGAGCCGCCAAGCCCACTGGGGTACCCCGAGGGGCTGTGGCTGCCTGGTGACCCTCATTGGGGCAGGGACACCCCAGAGGGCTGTGTTTATGGGCGGCCCACTGCAGAGCAAGGCCACATTCAAGGGACTGGAATCCATGGGTAACACTCATTGGGGCAGGAACATCGCTATAGGGCAGGGGCTCTGGGTGACCATCACTGGGGTGGGGGCATCCCTTAGGGGCTGCTACTCATGAATGACCCTCACTAAGGATTTGCTTAATTCTTCTTTCCCCCCACCCTTTCCCTCCTCTCAGTATCTGAACCAGTGGTCWGGACTTTGTTGGCAATAGATTAAATTAAGTAAAAATTCCCCAACTCAAGACTCTTTTATTTATGACTGTGCTATATGATTATCAGAGGACATCTTGCAGCTAGGACTGGAACAAACACAATCTGATAAGGCAATCTAACAGTGGAGATCTCATGCAGTTCTCTCTGAAGTATTACATAATCTGTAATGAATGCAGCACATAGGAAAATAAAAAAAAAAGTATTCCAAGAAGGAAAAAGAATTATCCGGGAATATAATAAATTTTGTAACTGTAAATATGCAAACAAAGCTGGAACCGTCTTAATGAAAGAAACTGAAATAACAGGTAACATGCCATCCTCAGAGTAAACTGTAATATATTAGCAATAAAATATTCCTCATATAATACACAGATGAAAAATTTCCCAAAGGAATCTTGAAAAGTTATATTTATAACTTCAATACAGAAAAGCTTCAAGATTTGTATTTGACCTTCATCCATTTTAATTATAATAAGAAAGGGCTTATCTATTTTAAAGCTAGTTTTCTACTTTCCTTAGAACGAAAATACAGATTGACAATGGTTTATAGCAAATATCCARTATATTAGGACAAATCTTAAAATATAACAACTTGCTATATGAGCCTGTAAACACAATTTGATAGGAGTTGCACCTTTTTAAAGATATATTTGTGCATTAACTCCAGAGCTAAGTGGATCATTCTAAGAGGATTAGAAAGCACATTTGGTCATCTTTCCTCTTTTTTTGAGAGAAGAAAATGCAGCCAGACTAAGAAAGATCTCCCAATCTCAGAATTTTGTAGCAGAATTAGCTGTGTCCACCAACAGGGACCTATTCAGCTTATGTGAAAATACAAACCCATTCTTAAGCAGGCATTTTTGCCTCAGACATTCCTATCTCCTAGTAAAAAAATATTTCCTTATTTCCCATATTCCCATATGAACAGAAGAAAAAATTCAGCCCTCAGTTAAGAGCTTCACAGAAGTGCCTGTATCATAAATACGATCCCATAAATTASTTTGAARCTATTTAACTTAGTTGGACTCTACTAGTCCTCTAGGCCACTTACATTCAGGATAGTACTTCAGCTTTGCATAGCTATTCAAGTCCCTRAGGAAACTGGAAATTTGGTTGAAATAACTGAAAAGTGTTTTTAGTGAGTGATATGTGTTCTTCAGTAGGATAGCATCATTTACAGTCCAACCACACATGTAATAGCAGCAACTACAGATATGAAGAACCGTAGAAGTTATATAAAAAATTAAATGGACAAAGTAAAAAACAACATGACTTCTGAAGAAGCTTTAAGATGGATTTTATCTACAATAAAATATGAAAGTGAGTTATTAACTCTTTAGGAACATAAGAACAGCTTCTTCTTAGTTGACTGAATATTAAAATATGGTAAGTRGAGACATAAAGGGTAATTCAGATTTCCTACAATGTCATCAGCATTACATTTGGTGCTTGTGATTTATTGTATGTTACAAACTATTCATTATTCCAAGTGAACAGTGTTAACTGAGAATCATCTTGCTGCCTGATACTAATGTAAACTTCACTRTCTTATATATTTTACCTAAGATTGACATAAAATCAACCCCGATATGACTGCCACCCTTCTCTCTTGCTTCTCTGCCTCTGAATTCTGTGCTTGGAAAAATAATACATTCGTCACATTTTAAAATTTCCTTTATCCATAAACCTTGGAGCTCAAGATATATGTGAAGTAGAGACGTGTAAAATTGTTAAAGCACTTCAGAWATTTTTATAAGTACTTGGGTATGAAAGTGATCATAATTCTGGGCTCATGAAGTGCAAATTTTAAATTACTGGAACACTTTCACTAATTTCAGAGATTGTGAGTTTCCCAGTTCAGAAGGTATACTTTTAAACATCATAAACTGTAAATGGCAGTTTATATGTTTGATCACCCAACAGTAGATGCAGTGTAGATCAAATGTCAGGAGTCTAAAGAAACTAACTGCACTAATGAGATGATTGCAATGGACTATTAACTTGCTTTCTCTGCTCTCTTGCTACTGCATTATATACCACTAGGTCTTTGATATCACTTTGCCTTTCTGTCTTCTTACCCTTTAATGGTGTAGAATTGCTGAAAGTTTTAGCAACTGGACCTTACCTGTTCTTTTTTTTTTTCCATTTGTTTTTGCTCTATCATAGCTTCCCTCTTTCATAGCTATCAGTAGTTATGCATCATAGCTATTCTTTCTGCRCGAGCACTAATAGTGTGTTATTTTGACACTATCAGGTGTATTACATTGTAAAGAGTGAAAGGAAGCAGGAGGATGAAAAATCAAAACTTCATAGTGTTATGGTATTGCTGGTGTTCCTGTCAAAGGACAGCGTAAATCCGTCCCTCTTTCAGTCCCCACAGCATTCTTTTTCTCTCTCCACCAGAAATCAAGAAACAAAATTGCTGCTGTATGCATAGATGCACACAATCTGCTTGAAACGAATCATAAATGACTTGAACAGGTTGGAGGAAAAGAAAGGAAAGAAAGRATTGCARAATCTTTTTTTCTTTTCTTTTTCTTTTTCTTTTATTTCTTTTTTTTTGGGGGGCAGTTTGGGGAAGTTGTTTATATCTTCTGTTTTTTTTTTTCTTCTGGTTTCTGTTTTCTCTTAAATCTGGATTTCTACTTGTAGCTGACTGGAAGCTCCTAGGGACTTCTGCAGCCAAGGGTTTCTGTTAGCTGTTTCCTGAAAAGATTTCCTGATTAAAATGGGCTGGCAGCAGCAGTCTGCAAATCTACTTGGGGGTGAGTAGGAGAGGGAGCATCAAGCTCCTKCTCTTCTACTGTGGGAAGGACCTGGTAAGCGGGAGTGCAACCAACACAGACAGTAGCTGTCCCCAGAGCAGGGGGCTTACAATCTCTGTTCCAAACAGTGTGGGGCTGTGAGACAGTGGTGGTGATGTGCTGCAGCCATTTATTCATCTTTGTTAGCTGAAAAATTCAGCTAGCAGATCTGGCAAAGCAGAGGCCTTGGCCCAGGTGGAGCTGCAGAGAGTGAATGTTGCCACCCAGGTCTGGGACTGCAGAGGTGCYGAGTGGCTCTCCTGCACTGTGGCAACAACGAGAGCTACAGGAGGTAGAAGTCAGCGAACAGCCTAGCATCAGGATGCTGAACAAGAGTCTCACAGCTGTTTCAAAAAGACCTTGCAGAGGCAAAAATCTGAGTCACACAACATAAGGAAGGAGGGAAAGCTAAAGGCTGTGCTTAGATGGGTGGTGTTGGAGACTTCCAAGACAGAGGAAATGACCCGGGGCTTTAAGGGAAAAAACTCCTTTCCGACCTCCAGATCTATAGGTGCAGAGCCGGTGCAACGAYCTAATCACTAAAGAGGAGGAACAAGCCCCGTTAAGGCAAGCTTGACCCAGGTCTAGCTTGGGTTAGGCTGCGCAGTAGCCCTTGGACAAAGTGGTGGATGATAGCAGTTGGAGATTCCCTTCGGCAAGGGATAGCAGCATTGTTGTGCCATCCAGGCAGGCTGTTCCTAGAGATTTATTGCTTGCTGAGTCCCAAATACAAGATGTTGAAGAGACTGCTAAAGCTCTRGCCTTTGGAGTTTTGCACGTTGCTGCTCATGTAATATGGAGAGGCAGGATCCACTTGACAAAGATAAGATCACCTTTGCTGACAACTTTCCTAACCTTGTGAAGAAAATTTTAAACAAGATGAGTCAGGGAATGGTGATGATATTTTCCAGTCAGGGAACAGATGTGGTAAGTACAGGGTAGGGTGATGAGAGCTTTCCTTGTAAACAAAAAAGCACTCACCTCCAGTGTTGGCACACAATGCAGGCAGCCTGGGAAGCTAACAGGAGAAGACTGAGCTTCATATGCAAGTGCAGAGCCACAGCATGACTGCAATAGCTGTGATATGTTGAGGCAGGTCATACAACTGGAATTCTGTGGTGGATGGATAGAGGCTCTTTCAGGAAGATTGGAAGGGAAAAGAAAAAGAAAAGTAGCAAATTTCCTTTTTATATCAAGAGCAGCTCAGATGTTTGCTGCTCATTGGTGGAGTAGATGACAGGCTGGTTGACAGTCTGTGGGTCAAGATCAGAAGCGTAATGGTAGCACTGTGGTCAGAGTCTGTTACAGGCCACCCACTCAGAGTATAACAAAGCCAGAGGCTGATGACACCTATAGATTGAAAGTGCATAAATCAGGATATAATCAAAATCAGCTTGCCTTGAACCCAAATCTAAGTGTGCCAAAATAATGGTAACCAACAACAGCATACAAGCCTTTTATTACACTGTGATGGCATGGAAAAACAGAATATGTAATTATGAGCATGTCAGCAATCTGACCACCAGAGGGAAAAAGATATGTGTATTACCTGTAGTAGGTATGGGAAAACACATAAACTCTCTCCTTAGAAGTTTACAAGATCAAAACCCTGAGCAACTTGATCTGGCCTTGCTTTCAGCAGGAGTTGGAGAAATCTCACTACATTCTTTCCAGCTTGGATGATTCTATGATCGTATATCACTCTGATGTCTGGCAGGGCTTTATACAATTCAGTCTAGATCATATTTTCAGTTAACATGCATTGTAAGAGCAGTACTTCCTGGGAAATCATTTATGTGTATGCTTGAAATTGGCTTAGTTTGATGCGAATACTCAGTCTCTTTTGTGATGAAACAGGGTAATATCAAAAATAGAGATTTATGGAAGTAAGTCTATATAAACAATTACAGCAAACGGATGAACTCTATAATGTAAATTTGCTACATTGATTTTTGTGGCCCTTATTGCATCTCCTATTTGACCACTGCCATACTGAGAGGTGTTTCCATAAATATTTTTATCATGCAGTCCATGGAAAACTTGAACTAGCTCTTTCTCTTGTAATAGTTTGACTACAGAAGTATCAAATACTTTATGTATTGATTTATCTTTAGCTCATACTAATCTCCACGTTGGCTTTAATTCCTCGCATTATCTGCTACACTCACTGTGTTGCAGTATGTACCTGTAATGTAAAGCAAATGGAACATTTGGAGTTATTCTCCCAATATTTTAAGAAAATCTTTGTAGTTTGTTATGTGGCACAGTTACATGACATTTGATATGCTACTATGTGACACGTTAAAGAGGTCTGTTGATGAAGGAAATGAAGAAGAAGAAAAGAAAATTAAAGTTTGTTATGTGTTAGTATTTACAGGAAAGTAACATAGACTTTCTGTAAATACATTTTTTGCTCAAGGGGGATTAGTTTGATTTTTTTTTAATTCATTTTTCTAAGCTATTATCCTCGATTTTAAAACAAATTCCAGCTCAAAAATGACCAGTGCTGAAACTCATTTTTTTTAAAGTTCAAGGTTGTGTGTACATAAGAATAATACAGTAAAACCACTTTATACATTTATATATATAATATATATAAATATATATGAACGTTACCTACTTGTGTATTTATATATTTTTATATATAAATTTTAAATATTCATGGAAAACTGGGATGTGAGAGGTGTTAAGTGAATTAGTTTACAGATACAAATGTTCACAAAACTGGATTATGCTCACAAAACTGAATTTTGTAATCTGTTCACCTTAGAAAAATGTATATCTTTCATATCAAAACATGGGAGAATTAGCCCATTGGTTGCAGTACTAATTAGTAATGCTCTCATATCTTTCATGAGATTTTGGAAGGAGTCCTTGGTGCTTAGCACAAAACTGATGCTATGCTTAGACTTATAAACTTTAAGGTGCAAAGTATAATATCAGAGCTTTTGCTCTTTTGTTTTTTATTTTAATCTTTTTTTTTTTTAAGATAAAAAAAACAAAAGTGCACTGCAGCTGTGTTAGTATTAGAGGTAAAAAATTAAAACTGCTATCCAATGAGAATTCTATTTAACTTTTTTCCATACTAAGGATGTTTGAATAGCAAAAATATTATTTTCTTCAGATACATAACAAGTATGCGTTTAGAAGTTTCTTTTCTTTTCTTTCTTTCTTTCTTTTTTTTTTTTTTCATCCTCATAACATCAATCTGTTAATCATCTTCTGGGAGCTGCAGCCTGAGATTTCGCTAATGCTTTGCACAGTTATGTCTTTATTTCTCTCTTTCTCTGATACACTTTATTATTATTATTATTATTGTTTTATTATGTTGATAACTTACAGTCTGGCTACAGTTTACTGTTACCCAGGTCCTTGTCCTCCATAATTTCAGGCACTTGCCTTCAATGTATAAGAGAAGCTTTTTCTTGCTCTTCTCTAACTGCACTGTCTTGTCCTCTGTACTATTAACCCGTTTCTATCACTTCAGTATGCAAGGTTGCTGAAGTCTTCCTATATCATAAACCAACAATCCTCTAATTTTACAGTGATTCCAACATGGATCCACAAGCAAACCTCACTATCTTCTTCCTAAAGATGAGCCAATGCCATTAATAAGAATATTACCTGAAATTGTTCTCAAAACTATTTCTGGAGAATATGTCTGTTAGACTAATTCATGTCTGTCCCACTAAAAGATATGTATATATATATATTTATGAGAGCTATGTTTTCATGAAAAAAAATCTTTCAGATTTATAGCCTGAAGATTATTTTGTTCCTTTAATTGAAATTTTCTGCCTCTGACTTCAATGTGAAAATAGACATTCACTCCCTATAGTCCTTTTACCCCTGCCCTTACATCCAATATTATTTTCTTCTGTGAAAACTGAGATAAAACTCATTTAGATTTGAGAATGGATTTAGTTTACATTTTAATTTCATTCTGTTCTACTTTTTCTTTCTTTTTTCTTTTTCTTTTTTTTTCCTTCCCTACAATTTCTTTAATTACATGGCAAAGGAATCTCTGATTTAATTTCCTTGAAAGGTCTAGCTATATATGACTTCTGGAAGTTTTAATCTAGCTTGAACCCACATCTTGAACTTAAAAAGCTTCCTTTTCTGATCTATGTCTATTTCAATTGTTTATAGATCCTTTCTACTGAATCTTTTTGAGATTCAAACTATCTTTCTAATTGTTTTTTTTTTTTAACTGTCTGTGAAAGCATTAGGTTTTGTTGATTATTTATGTACATATTTGGGGGGGGGGGAGAGGAGGAAATATACATTCCAGCTGATTTCTGAGTCTTGACTTAAAGAAATTCATAATTTTTCCCCTTTAATTGACTATCACCCATGAAATTGACTTTATCACCCATTTTGGAATGTTTCAGTTAATTTAAAATAGAAAAGCTTATCATCATTTGATACTAAGTTATTTTCTATTTTTTTGCCAAGATCTTAGTATTCATCAAAGCAAAAATAAACAAACTGAAAATACATAATTTCTTGATGGTTCTATGACAACTTAATGAAAGCATTTGCTAATTATCATATCCAGGGGGCAAGGGCAGGAGAAACTTACTACTATGAGTAGTGTTTGTTATCCAGAATGTGTCTGAGAATTTATAATCTCTCTAATGACACCTTTTTTTGTATTCTTCTGGCCATCTAGATAGATAGTTGTCCATATGTAAATTCAGGCCTTAGGAACAACAGTTTTTCAGCCTTACTTGCGTAAAAAACTTTTAGCACCCTGCCTTCCCATTATATTTGACCCAAGAAAGTTCTCTCTCTGTTATGTTAATTATTTGGTTCTCTGAAATATTTCTAGTGCATTTGAAAATTTTCCTTCAAACACTTTCACTTATATTTCTACCATTCCCAAGTAGTACATCACTTCAAAGTCTCTTTTCTATGATTGATAGTCTGCTTTATTTCTGCTGTTCTGATTATATCTGGTTTAACATTCTTCACTAGTTGTTCTAGTTTCTTGATTTTGTTGTTTAAGCTTCTGGCATCACAGTTGTTTCTTTCTGACCTCATTTAATTTCCTAAGGCATGATTCTTTCACTAACAGTATCTCCTACCCGTCTAATGCTCTCATTGGTATTAACAGCTCATGAATTCAACTTGGTTAAAATACTTACATTCAACTGACCCAATTCAAAAGGCTTCAGAACAAAGTTTAAAAYATTTTTAATTTGAAAATATTTTATAGCATTAAACTATACAAAAATTCTTTAAGATAAAATAAACTTCTCAGCACATTTTAGTTAGCTGCTTTATTTTTAATAGTGGACAGCTGTGCTCCTCTTTCTTCTCTGTGATTAGAGGGTAACCTTTTGTTTAAATCTCCAGAGCTCTAAAATAAGCTATTTAAAAAGCCAAACATAACAAGTATCTAGCGACAAAAGGACACTTGAAACATATAAATGCATTTTGAATGTATACCTTACTAGAATATTAAATCAAACATTGTAGAAACATGATGTTTCTGTCTGTGTTGGTTTCAGTTAGTATGTGCTGAGTTTTGTTGGCAGCAAATACCTTTATAACTGCACAGGCCATAGATGAGCAATACTCTCTAAGGAGAAAGATGAGTTGTTCCCCTTACTTTCCTATAGCCTCAAAAGTTCTCTGTGGAAGCAAAGCCACAGTTTTGGACTGAAACAGGAAGGAATTTGAAGACCCTGCTTAGCTCCCCCCTCCCTCTCTTTATCAGCATATGAAGGATTTATGCCTACCTTAAGAATTGTTTCTTATGCCACAGAAGAACGAACAATCTGAGATACTGTAGTTCAGCAAAATCAATGCATTCAGAAGCAGCAGCTATTCCTGGATTGAGAAGGCTGCAACCTGCATCCCTAATTTCTGATCTTTGTTTGAAAATGTGTACAGGGCATGTGACTACTGCTAAATTTTAATCACACAAAGATGTTTTGAATTTGATCTGTCTGGTGCTTCCAAATAGCTTAGTATATCCATGAAAGAATATCACAGAGAAATAAGAAAACAAACACACAAGAAAACAAGTCTTTTGAGGAATAAAAACGACTGATGAGAATATGATATGTAGGAAAGAAACTCATACTTCATATTGTCTATCTTAGATTATATAATACAGTCTAATTTGGCTCTACAGACATATTTATGTTATTAATAAATACGTTAAGAGATTCATCATAATATAAACATACTGTTTCAAAGAGCTAGAAACACATGTACCTGGCAATGTGGTACTTGCATCATTCTAGTAAAAAATGGGCTTTTTTTGGATTCAATGACTGTACAGGTACTTTGTGACTCTTATACGGCTTTGCCATGTGTCCAGTTCATTTATCTTATTTCTGATACCATTCATGCAGCTGCTATTCTTAGAGAAAATGCAGAAAACTAAATAGCAAAGTGCATTATCTGTGGATTCCAAAGCGTTTCATTCACTATGGAAGGGGTCTATAGGAAGTAAGGAGAAGCAGATTAGCCTAGTATAAAATAGTCTGGAAATAAAGTATTAAATAAAATAAAAATAGGTTTAAGGTGGCATTTATCCTCAGTAAGATTAACTGTATGCAATACTTTCAAACATTATAGCCTGATGTTTTAATTCTCCCAAAGCTTTCATAGTGTTCTGCTCTTCGGGAAAATCTTGATCATCTACAAACTACCATGATTTCTGGCATATAGCTTTAATTACTATGATCTGATGAATGTCTGAAGTAGAACATATCATTTAATTTAAAAGCAATTAAGAATGGAACAGATAAGAAAAGCACTGAGGTGTAGCCCTCCCACCCCCCAGATAGACTAGCACTAAAGAGAAGTATAGTTAAACAAAGCAACTAATTTCAGCTATAGAGTAAGGTTTGTATTAAACACGTCAATAGCAACCTACAGAAATTAAATTTGTCAATGGAAAAAAAAGTTCACAAAAGTACTGTATTAAAAAATTAGTTTTATGTAATTTCCTACAGATACTTAGACAAGTAGATCCAGGCTTTTAAAAGTTAYTGGTGGAATGCAGTTTAATATGCTTTACAAGTGGTCTATTGTTTCACAAAGTATTTTAGTTGTAAATTCAGGCCAAAAGGTCCCCAAATAGCAAGTGAAATTTGAAAAAAAAAATGGTGATCATTTTAAACATTTTAATTTTCAAATTAAAGTGGGATTAGGAAGGCAAAATATCTATAAATTGGCTACTACCTTGGGAAAATCAAATGGGTATTGCTTTAGATATAGTTAAAGTCTGGGCAATTTTTTCCCCACTTCACAAATGTTTATAAAATGAACATGTTTATAGACCTATGCAAATCAGGTAAATGATTTGACTTTAATCAATCACTAATCTGAAAATAGACTTAAACAATTAATTTAGTATTATTATAAATTATGGTAAAACATAATTGGTTATTTGTGACTATATATGATGTGTGCCTATGTGTACATACATATATATATGTGTGAAATATGACTTTTAAAAAGCTCATTTATACATTAGTTCTTCATTTCCTGCAATGATTAAGGGTGACATCCTGCTTTATTATTAAAGTCACATCATCTAATATTTCAAGTAAAAGTTTCTTTTCTATCATTTATGTCTTTAAAGTGTTTGTTCTGTAACAAAACTAATAAATTTAAGTATGCTTAAATAAAATGCTAAATAAAATTAAGTATACTTAAGTAAAGTAAGAAAGGTACGTGTGTTCACTGACACTCTTGTCAGCCAAAAATCCCCTCCACTCCTTTTTCCCAACTCTCCACCAAGTGGAGCGAAACCCATCCTCCTGCACTAGACTAGAGGAGGACCCAGAGCGATGGAGCCATCTCTCATGCCTAGTCATATCGCTTTCAGTGCTCRCGACTAACAGCTGCTAAGAGCTTCATTTCCGTAAATGTATAACTTTCCCCTAAATAGTGTCGGTCAAACACCGCAATAAAGTCTCTGTCAGCTCATCTGCATTAAACAGATGAAGTAACAAATAAATGAACTAGTCTAGACTTGTGGAAAGGTGGTGTGGGGGGAGGGAGGAAGGGTATATAAAGTATAAAAGCTATAAAAACTTCAGGCAATTGGTCCAAGCGTGCTGTCTGTTCGTCTAATCTCATAAACAAAAAAAAAATTGTCTAAATGGTGAGAAATTACTTTATTCCTACCTTTTCTGGTTTCTGTGGTAATCACAGTTGACAACAACATTTATGAGATGCTTTTTTACACTCTAATAATAGACTTAGTTTAACTAACTTTAAGATTGAGAGATATGCATTTTTTTTCTTTTTTCAGTTGCTCATTTACTATCACTAAGTGTAAAATTCAATATGTTCCATTGATTCATTATGGGAAGTACCAGATAAGACAGTGCATTCTACATGTGTGTAGTATTTAGCACAGTGTATTAATATTCAGAGTTGATCTTATTGACCAGAATCAGGATAGTATATATTTATTCAGACCAAACAATTTAGTGCAGGATCAATTTAAAAGCAGTATTAACAAAGATTTCATCAAGTCCTCAGTTTTTCTGCAAGTATCCTCATTTGTAATGGATGTATTTAGATTCCTTCTCCCTCCGTGCTTCATGGGCAATAACTGTGTGAGTGACTTCATTAGTTGTAATTCATATGATATCAGTTCATTCTTCTAAAGATTTGAGGAGCCCTTTACAGTTGTTCTCTGTCCTTGCATATCACTTTGTTACTTGAAACAGTGAAATAGTTGTTTTCTTAGAACTATGAGTCTATAGTGTTTTGCATGACATTCAGATTTAACAAAATGTTGTATCGCTTGAATTGTAAACAAAGAACTTTTGAAAATAAAAATGCAAATCATAACTCCCCCAGCAGACAATAGTTATCTAAGCACTTTGTACAACATTCAAAATAATRCCTCAACTGAAGTAGAACTGAAGTACCAAAATTCAGGAGAATGATCCAAAAATTCTTGGCTCATTCATTTAGATACTTCAGAAACAAAAGAGAACATAATAACTAAAAATTTGCATGCAGATGTAATATAATGGTAGGATCCTTATCCTCTTGTCTGAGTATCTAGGTCACACCTAAACTCCTTTGTTTATTCTAGCTCTGGAGGTAGGACTCTTGCATTCTTAGATTACCTTTCTAGATTAAGGTTACTTTTCGAGGTTATAGCTGTGATGACTTTAAATGAAAATTTCCCACTGTCTAGACACTGTCAACCAGTAGTCTATTTTTAAAACTAGCCTTTGAAATAGCAGTGTGTTTCTTACACAAAACTCTAAGAGATGCATGCAATGAYTTCTTGCTAAATAGAAGTAATACGTAAAATCTGCTTTGTTTACTACTTTAAACACTAATTCAGTTTCCTTGAATATTTTTTAATTATAAAAAAATGCTAAATATTTTGAAGTAATTATATCTTTAAAGATGCTTATGTGCAAATAGAGGCATCTTCAATGAGGTGTAATTTGGTTGTTGTTGTTATTTTACTTTTTTCATCTGAGTTCTGTTCAGCTGAGTCTCAATTATTTTGCTTTCAATTACTGTTCTTCATAAAGCACATTCCTTTGAGAATATTCAGCTAAGTGAGGCAGGAGCTGTTGCTTAATAACAATAGTTATTATGGATAACTAACCAAGGATGACAAAAGATGCTAGAGAAACACCTACTTAGTTTACCACAGTAACATATATCTAGTAATGGATAAACAAGTACTRTATGCATACCAGGGCACWCTTTACTGTATAAACGAAAAAACAAAGATAGTTGCTATGACCCATCCACTATATCAGCTGATCCATGTATTGGAAGATTAACCAGATTATTAGTTATTTTGCTTTTCATTGGTAATTATGATAAATTATTCCATAGTGTTTGTGTATAGTTTTGCTTACAGATWTTTTTTTAAGTTAAAATGTAAGAAATAAATCGTCTCTATAGTTCATAGATAATTTATAGATCCAGCTTTAGAGAACTAATCAGAAACAATCTACTTTTTTTGGTAATCCATACAAATACAAATGTACAAGCAAATATAAGGGAGCAGAKAAGCCTGTTTAACACAAGTTTATCTTATTTCTTTAGTGATTTTCAGCTTTTGTGCTCAGAAATGTAAGATGTGCATCAGTTTTGCCCTTACAGGACTTCTGCTACTGAGCTCTGAGTGAATATCTCACAGATGTTCTTGATCTCATATAAGAGAAGCTGCTTGTAGGTAACTGTTTTTTCTTTGACCTAGTCTCAGCATTGAGCTTCTGCTTTAATGACAGAGCCAGCCCACTCCATCTCAAATCTGCCTTTATGATAACAGCATTACTATGCTGCAGTTTCTAAATAGTATCTTACATTATACAGTACTTCATGACATAATTAGATTATAAAACACATTGCCACAGGATGTTATGGATGCTAATAATTTAAATTGACTTTAAAAGCTATTAGACAAATTCATRGAGGAACAGACCACTAGGGCTATCAAGTATAAAGTGCAGCCCCTATCACAGAAAATCCTAAGCCACAGATGACTGAGACAGAGTGARTAGCACCACTATGTTCTCCTTCTATAATTATTGTTTTCCTGAGAATATGCTATTGGCCTCTGTTGGAGACAGAATAATGAACTAGAGAGACATTCATTCTTATGATTGTTTAGTGTTGCTTAAATTATCATTTTTTTAAAACCTTTTATTATATCTGTACTCCAGCCCAAGGAAAGACCTTTGAAACTTATGATCCACATATCCACATACATTTTTTAATACTACAGTTAATACTAGTTAATACTGGCATCTTTAGGTCAGCTATACATTTTGCACARGTTCTGATTTAAATAGTATTACTGGACTACCACTCAGTTTGAAGGGGGGCAATTAACTATAATTCATGACTGAAATAGAAGATRAAGTAAAAATAAACAGGGAAGGTAAGAAGTTAAATGCTTTCTTTTCTTTCATTTTTTTTTAACTAAGCACTAATAAGTTTATCACAGAATTATACAATATAGCCACAATTTTAAAAGCTGATTGTCTGTTTACCTGTTCATATGACAAATATTGTTGTGCTCTTCAAAATAACAGGTACTTCCTTCACCTTCTAATCTTCTGAAGAGGTGGCCCAAAGCAACTGTTGTCTCTTTTGTGCTCCTGTAATAGCATGACAACATGTCAGGCCATGTTGACAAGAGTGGAACAAGGTCCAGAGGAGAATTAATCCTCCTGTGGCAAAAACTGCATGCAGACTTATTTTCTAGGATGTGATGCTGGAGTGCTCACTGTCTTATCACTGTCTACATACCTAGCTTCTCCTTCAGTGGTAAACTAAAAGTATAGTGAATAGCTGTCATCTAGTACARACTTCCCTGATGCTATACTGAAACTCTACAGGGACATGCATGGGGCTGTAAGAGCTTAAAAGCACTCTTAGGCTTACTAATCACAAGCAGTAGCTAAAGAAGGTTTTAGGTTCCACTCATCTRGCTTATAAGATGCATCAGTTGTAAGACAGTGATTTCTGTTCATTCTCATCATGAAGCAGACAAACAATTTCCAGTTATGCTCATATGGAATGAAAAGCTTAAAGGACTCTGTTGTTAAGCATCACGTACAAACGATGAAAAGCTGCCATTTTTCAAGCACTGCTGAGCAACTATCCATTTTATCAGTCTTCTAGTATGTAGGCAAATACTTCTGAAAATGAAGTTTGAGGTACAAAATTGTCAYACATTCTAAGTCTAAACTATTTTGTATGCTGTACCTTAAGTTAGAGTTAAGCATATAAATGTGCAATAAATTCCAAACAGTTAAGAAGTAGCAGTTGCTACGTAAGTGGAACGAAGCCTTAGACTTACTTAATGATCTTATTAGGAAGCAAGTCTTTCATACCATAGGCAAATAATAAAAGTAATAATGATAATTATACATACGTGCATACATACATATATATTTAAAAACAAGAGCAGCTGCYGAGGGTGGGAGGGGAGTCTAGGTTCAAAGACTATGATGCTACTTTTGTAATGAGGTCTGGRAGTCCAAAGAATGCACTAACACTGGCACCTTGACAGTGCAAACCAATGGTAACTAACACTGTATAATTAGAATTTCATAGGTGTATTAAAATTTACTGGGGGGAAATTGATCATGTATTTTATTTTTAAAAATTGCAGCTTATAGGTCTCAATTGGTCTGTTCAGACTTGCAGAAGAGAGAGTAAAGTGAGATCCTAGAGTTTTATTGAATTTAGCTATCTCGTGTTTAATAAATTATCAGAACTTCATACATTATGAATATTGATAACAAACTATTGTAATTATAAAACTGCATTAAAGAATATGAAGTCACAGTGGAAAATATCAGTCTTGATCTTCCTTTACTGAATATTCATCACATTGGTACTGTATAGAAACAGCTTTATTCCACCGTGTCTTTCTAGGAGAGCAAAYTTTGAAAAGGTTAATACCAAGATCTGAGAAAAAGACTTAAATTGTTCACATTGTTACTACAGATTCTGAAGTTTTGAAATATGAAAATCCTAAAATGAAGACAAAACGTATTCCCCACCTCCAGCACTGTAGGAACCCATATTAAAATTCTATTCAAACACATGGGAAGACCCATATTTGATCTAGTGGTGTTAATTGCTGACTAGGCCATCAGAAATTAATCTCACTTAATTGAAATGAACAATTTTAGATACTACATGTCGTAAGTTACATAAAATAAGGTACAATTGGTCTAGCCCATTTGCAGGGGGAGAAATAAGTGATGGATGAACTCCTCTGAGCTTCTCCTGGGTTGGATGAGCATTCAAATACATAATCAGCTGAAGATTAACCTTATGTGCTTGAACTATAAGTAACATCCCTTTTCTCTAAAGATGAACGGTCTTTATGAGTTACTCTTGTTGTACTTCGGAATCTCCAGGCTTTATTTGCTACTTAAGTTAAAACATCTATCAAATGAGAAATAAAAACAAATAAAATTCCCCTTCAAAAATAACCCACAAAACACTAAGGAGGATGGTAAAAATTCTTTCTTATTCAGTGTAATATCTCAGGGAAAAGAAAAATAAACTAAAACATTACATTTTGATTATTATCTTAGCGTGTTTACAAAATGTTCCCCTTGTTAATAATAATAACTATAATTTTATAATTTTAAATCCAAATTTCTGAGTGATTTTTCCGATTTCTTAATAAAGTAAATATGATGGAGAAAATTAGTTTAAATAAAGTTTATTTCTTACACCACCATCTATTTTGTCTTTTCCATTACTTCTAGTGAATGTGCACCTCAGTCTGATATGTTACCTGTTATCCAACTTTGGTCCATAYCTTAGAGATCAATCAGCAGCTATCCAGAAATTGTAATTTTGTTTTAAGTTTGATCAAGGTACAKTACAAAGATGTCAGTCTGCACTGCTGTCAGTAGGAAGGCTAACTAAAAATAAGGGTACTGTGATACCTGCAGTCTGTTTATGCAGACTACTTAGCAGTAAAAGAGATAAACATATTGGCTAGAATAATATATAAGAGTCAAATTGCAAAAAAATAATATTTTTTATTTTTAATATTTCAGGCAAGTATAGATTTTCAGAAGCAGAATATTCCTTTCTTATCTTTTATATTAAATCCTCTTTATTTCTCCCTTTCCCTTCATTTGTAATCAGTTGATTAAGACAAACCAGGTAGACAATAAATTATTAAAAAAAAAATTAAATCAACAGTTATGTAATGTTTTTCCTAACTTGAAACTTAGACTCCCCCCCCCTTTATATATATATATATATATATATATATTATTAAATTCATTTAATGTCCAAGTGCATTTGGGCCTAGTATCAGTAGATCTAGACCAACATACAGATTTTTAACTTATTCTAAGAGGGTTTTTGTTATTTAATCACTTCTTAATCGTATTGTTGCCTTCAAACACTGTCAAATATGGCAATTTTCTCACGTCGGTAGGACCAGATCAGTGGCCTAACGTGGCCAATGCTGAGGCTTCTTACACCTCCAGTTTGGCTGGTGTACAGGGAATTTTGATATGATATTGTCTGACCTGATGTGACACAGCTTCATCATACAGGCAGACTCTTACATACAAGCTTTTCTTGAGACCACTTCATTCACCTTTCACTCGCCTCACGCAGTTGACATAAACATGCCTGAGCCCATACCACCACCAAACATTAAAACAAAAAGCTAAGGGGAAGCCCAAGTGAAACATTTATAGCCTTCTTATTTTGGGACCATTGTGGAAACAAATGTGACCAGCAGAACCAATAARAAGGAAGATGCAGATGGTGTCAGATAGACATCAGCTAGTCCTTTACATCCCCTCACCAAAATCCCTTTCTCTATAGATCAAAGGTACAGAGTAGCGAAAGAAGGGAAGTTAAGAAGAGCAACTCAGTCAAGGAAGGATCTGGCTGAGATAAAGCTTTATCATCACAAACATAAAGCCAGAAGGAATTCCTTGCTTGTATGAGCACGATTTAATAAAGRATGAGTGCTAGAATTAAATGAGTTTAGAGAGTAAGCTAAATTGAAGCTTTGAGAGGGGGCAGTTGTAAGATTTTCACCTTTGTCCTCAAAGACAACTGCAGAAAAAAACAATAATGATAACATTCACACGTACAAGCTACTTCTAAGTTTTGTACACAGACTGCAGAAAACATCAGACGTGTCACGGTGTCATAACATTGTTATCAGTAACCCAGCTAGGACACTTGCAGTTAGATCTATCCAAAGACCCAGAACTGTCATTTCCCTTATAATTTTTCCTATTCAAATGACCAATATACATGGATTGTATCTTCCACCCACTTACAAACAAAGYTGAGCATCAAAGAAAGCTGGTATTCTTATCTGAAAGACTTGGATGGGTCAGGAAGAAGTTTYATTTTCCTGCCCCTTCTACTAAAACCTTGTAGTTAGACTACTCCCCAAAACAAAGAAGAGCAAGTTTCAGTTCCCTCTTTGGGCCAACAAGCCCCAGAAGATAACTTCCAGGAACATTTGAAATAGATTTTTGAGTCCACTTTCCCCTTCTCACCACCTTTCCTCCACAGTGATATTCAAAGCTTCAGACTGAAGACATGTAAACACAAGGGTCTAACCGTTAGCTCCCAGAGTAAATAGTGGAAGCTTAAGCAATACAGTCAATCTTGYCTAGCTGACTACTGATCTGATCAAATGCAAATGTCTTCTTCAAGAGGAATACTTCTGTAGTATTCCCTTTTCCCTCTAGAAATGTTAAGAGGTTTCATTCTTAAACAAATGAAACCATACTGAGTCAAAGACCTGGTTGATGGAACTATGGAATATAGGACACAAAAGGAAATTGGAGAAAACTCTTGATTCTTACCCTGTGTACAAATATATCATAAAATACAACCAGTACTTATGTGTCATTGACTTAAAAAAATAAAAATAAAAAATAAAGTAGYCCTTGCAATCTCTAAATGTACATGAGATAAAGCATGGCATGTTATATAACGCTGAGAAGAAGAGCTGGACAGGYACTCTGAGTAAATATTAAACAATCTGCCAAAACATTTTTACCTTCTATATGCTCTAAAAAACCCCCATCATATTCATACATAGTCCCAGTGGGGATGCATTATCTAGAAAGATAATGAACTACTAGAAAGAGAATGAACTACTCCATGTGACTTCTTACACACAAAAAGAATAGAAAGAATATATGGAACRGTAASAGTGCTTTGCTTATATGTTTTCGTCTGAAGGTTCTGTTTCCACAATTTTTAATCGAAGCCTTCTGCACAAGACTTTACTTGAGAACACTCATGAAATGAAAGTGACAGCATAAATGTAAAAATACATTGTTATTTTAATCACCTTAGTATAAAATATTGCATAACTACTCATGCTTATAGTTCAGTTCTTTTGTCATTTTAACTAAATTACAGTTTRAAACTCTGAGTCTTGTTCTGAAGCATAGAATATAGAGTTCATCTGTTATATGCTTTTGCCAATTTATTTCTAGTGCATGCAAATCTATTATTCCTACAAAAATTCTTTCTAGTATTTTTATCTGTTAGGCAGGACTGGAGCCCATAGATGGTTCTCTCTCCATGCTTGCTATTTCACAAACTAGTTTCTCTAGACCTCCAGACAGAGATCTCCAATCAAGCTGTACAGATATTCCTTTTTTTTTTTTTTAATAAGAAAGAAAAACATATTTCTCTCTATATATTTTCTTTAYATTCAGAGATTTTTCTTGCTAATAATGTTAGTTTTTAAATATTATATTCTATTATTTTGCCCAAATAACCAAAAGTTGTTACTGAACTCCTTTCTAAGGCTTTTACTTAACACATTCATTTTAGCAAGTTTGTGAGAGTAGTATAATCTGACTTCCAGAGAAGATTTACCATTATGCTTCCTTTCATTGTTCAAGGCAGTCTTCTGCTCAGTTCCACTCTATCTGATCAGCCATAGRTGTAAGATAAACTGCTAGTTACAAAAGTTTCCCATGGCACAGATGCTAAAGGTTTGGAAGAGCAGTCTAACAGTGTATGCTCAGTTTAAAGAAACTATTTTATTAATACTTGGTTCTTCAAAGAAAACCAGATTTATGATRATATTCATCAGATTAATCAGACMCAGACCATTYAATATTTCTAAATTTTAGATACAAACAACTGTGTTACCTTTTAGATCTTAAGATTTACAGAAAGAAAATATCCCTCCAGAAAATGCATCTTCTTTGTATGTCTGTTTTATATATTCCATCTGCCATAAATAATAACAGCTTCTTCTGTCAATGCATAAAACTATAGCATGGCTAGAACTGCTAGGAACTGCTAGGAACTCCATTTCTTTTTCTGTTATCTTGGGACTGTTTATGCAACTTTTGAAAATTACATGCACTAGATTGTTTATACTGCATGGTATTCTTCATAGTTTTTCACAAATGAAATATAAAGAGAAACTACTGACGTGTGTAAGCAATAAACTCTAAATATAAAAATTTCTTGAAATAAGAAAGTCATTAACATGAAGTGAATATTTCGTTTGCACCAAAACCCACAAGGGTTCCCAGAGGCCTTGATGCTAGGCGTAAAGTACCCTGCTCAACAGCACTTTAAAGTGCTATACTGAAGTAACTGGTCCCTATATTCATCCTCTGTTCAGTGACATCCGCTTTCAGGGAAAGCCTGCTGAGATGAAAAAAGGACTTGGGAGATGCTTTGTTACAAATAAGTTAGGAGTGGGGAGCCCAATTCTTTTAAAAGTCTTCAAATAACACAAAAATGAATATTATTAAAGTAGCTATTTTAATTTAGCACATCATAAATCTTGACTTGTGCAGCTTCTTTTAAAAGCTTTATACTTCCTTTGCCATTCTATTCTAGATCTTCTGATCTACAGTCTAATTTTGCTGTCCAATACCTGCATAGATATACACATACCACCAGCCTTTGGATGCCTTTTTCCACAGAATGAAATCAATACTGTGAGTGTGCTTTTAAAAAGCCAGATTTTTTTGTTAAGACTATAAATAACATCTCTAGCTATAGCAGCTAAAGATTATAGAAATCAATCTCACACTGCGCAAAATAAGATGATTGCCTTGATGTACCAAGAGACGTCTCCCCATAAAGGTATCATCTACTTCATCTTGTTTTACTGGGAAAGTTTTCTTTCTTTGAAGCATTGACCTGCTTTGTAAGTAAGACATTTGACTGTGTGAACACTTGATGTTCTGACTTCATTGCAGTGTTATGAAGGTAAACCACTACCTTTCTTAAAGAATCAGTTAAATAACATGTGTCACTGTTTTCCTTACGCAAAGTAGAGGAGTTCAGTGCCCACTCACTTGCCTATCACAGAGACAAAACTGTCAGACACTAAAATTTCTTGGAAAAATGGTGTCAGTCAGTGTTGAAAGAACACATCTGTTACATACAATAATCACACTGAAATCATTTGTCTAGTTTATTTATGTGCATTAAAGAATTTGTTTAACAGATAATAGGGCTTCAGTTTGCATTTCTATGTTTATATCAAAATGGCAATATTTGTTTTTCGTCTTCAGCAGCTCTGAATTATTTTTATTCACTTGAGAGGTATAGAAAAAGAAAAAGAAGAAAGAAGAAAGAGAGAGAAAGAAAGGAAAAGAAAGAAAAAGAAAAAAGAAGAAAAAGAAAGAGAGAAAGAAAGAGAAAGAAAAAGAAAAAGAAAAAGAAAGAGAGAAAGAGAGAAAGAAGAGAAGAGAAAGAAAAAAGAAAGATAGATAAAAGATAAAAGATAAAAAAAGAGGAGAGGAGAGGAGAGGAGAGGAGAGGAGAGGAGAGGAGAGGAGAGGAGAGGAGAGGAGAGGAAAAAGAAAAAAGAGAATCATAGAATTATGAAAAATCAAGAAAATCAAGAGAAAGAGAAAAAGAAAGGCTAAATATGCTGTGGCATTTGTAAGCATGATCGTTACCACATAAGGCAACTTGTTATGTCTTCAAGAGGAGGCATAGTGACATACTTCATTATTCCTTCCAAAAACACTTATCCAGAAATGTGAATTAAAATTAATTTTAATGACACATATCTGTGCTTCTTATAAAATTTTTACAATTTCAGAATTGGTATAACAGATGCAATTATTTTATTGAGATTATTAACTCTTATGGAGGCATGCTTATTGACACTGCTGAAATTAAAAAAAAAAAGGCTGCAAAATATGGACTTTATATCAACTTTATTTCATAGACTTCCTAACATTGTTTGACTGAGCATTTGAAATGTTGTTTTTGTAAGTAAATCCAGTTTCAGCTGTAGTTATCTAAATTTTTATGCTGTTCTAAATTTTTACAGTCCTTTATGCACATACAAATATTTTGAAATTTATAATTCAATCACYGATTTAAAGGTTCTTGCCATAACTTTTAAAACACTTATATGTAGTCACACAAATGAAAAGTGTAAGTTCACATAATAGTACCTACCAATAGGATATTATTGAAGAAAACTGTAAAAGGCAAATCTTTGTGTTTTTTATGTCTGTGTGAACCTCAGACTACTAAACTGTCAGATCACATTATATAGAATGATTTAAAGCTAAGTGTAAAGGGAAATGAGCCATACCATTATACTCCTTATTCAAAATGCCAATTACTTTTGATTAGGCAAGCATTCATGTTTCCCATAGGTAAAAACATTTGCCCAGCGATCCCTCACATACAGGCTTATGAGTCTCCTCAGTCMAGCAGGGTATCGAACTGTTAATGCAAGAAATGACTGCCTGCTTTCTGCACAAAATTCATGCAGCTATCAGGCAAGATTTTGCTTCCTAAAAGAGTATAGTGTTAAATAGCACCTAGTTACCAAACAGGAAAGCCTAGTAGCTTTATTAATTAGATGGAGATCAAATGATGAGGTGCTAATGAGGCTGCATCACATTCCTATCAGATTTTGGGGGAGGAGCAGAGGTAGATAGATCTTAAATAGATTATACATATTCTCTCTCTCTCTACTTCTCTCTCTGTTTCTACCTCTATGTGTATACACTACTTATGTATGTAAATACATATATATGTGTATATATATGTATGTATGTGTATATATATGTGTATATGTGTATACATGTATGCATGTATGTATGTGTTTATGTGTATATGTATATATATACAAAATTTCTCTCCCTCTCCCTATCCCTCCCTCTTTCTCTGGATGATCTTCAGAGCACCATTTTCCAGAGGATATGTTAYCTCTAACACTTAATGCTTTTTCTGATAGGCTCTGAAACAATATTCAGTGGGACAGAATTTCAACGTGGGGGAGTGACAGGGCCCACAAAGGGGGACATGTTACCTAGCAGCAGTGTAATGCAAGGCCCATCAAGAATGTGAGTATCAGTAACATAGGGGTTTCTGTCAACACAGAAATAGAAGCACCAGAGTATCTGGAGGCAAAAGGTTGGAGCCCAAATGCTGCCTCCTGAAGGAGCTCAATGGGCTCAGTCCCCACTGCCATACTGGTACTGCAGTCATTGGCATCAGGTCTCCTCCCAGTAAGAAGGAGGCACGTTTAGTACTGATTTATTGCTYGGACATCCAAGTCCTTTTAACTGAAGATTTCAACTAAGCAATTGCACATGATAAATAACCTAAGGTGCCCATAATGCTGCCAACGTCAAAAGCGACTGCTTTAGGTCTGAGATGTAGTGGCAATTTAGGGAGAAGAATGAGCTACTGAACTTAAAATCAGCAGTGATATTCCACGAGGTGACTGACCAGCTCCCTTTTTGGAGGAACAGTCACAGCAGACCTAATTATTGCACAACTATAGACACTTATTGAGTCCTTGAGGACACTGTTATTTCTCAGATACAGAACACAGTTTCTGTTTTTCCTCGGTTTTCTTTTGATTCCCTTCCCTAGCTATGGCCTGAAGATCATTATTTGTCCAGCTTTTAATCTGAATGGACACTGAGATTCCAGACAACTCCGGTAAGCAAGCAGACTCTCTTTCAGTATGTGATTATTTGAGGTGGTTCCCAGTGACATTGGAACCTAGCCAAAATTGAATTACTTTCTCTGATCRATAGATATTTTCCTCCATTTTTAAAACATTCTCCTTATTGTGTTGTTGTTGTTGCTTTTTTTTGTTGCTTTTAAGATTAGAAGTGTTTAACTTGTATTAATTTTTAATTTTGACTGAGTTTCACAGAATTTTCTTGACATAAAAATAATAGGACTTACTTGTTCTTAATAGCAAATGGTTTTCCATCTAGRAAAAAAATAAGCTATCCTTGCAGATCTGGATTTGAGATAAAAATATAACCTTCTTTTTCCCGTAGTTAGGGCACCATTTTCTGTTTCCTTACTTTTGGATAAAGAGGTGATTTCCTCATTCGCTGAGAAGCTGGTAATCGTTTATGAAAGAAACAGATTTCTGAGTCCCAGGCCTGTGAGAAAAAAGGATCAAGAYTGCCAGGGAGAAGTCAAGAAATGTGTGGCCCCTTCCCACTCCAATTCTGTCTTTTGCCACATGCCATCAAAAGCTGCTATTTCTCTCTCAAACTTCCATCCCAAAAGCTGAGCCCGAAGCTCAAGCCTGCGTATAATGATGTTGGGACTGGACTTAGTAGCATTGTGTGATTTTTTTTCCTTCACAGCTGGTATTTGTTTTAGGTAGTTCTGTGGCAGATAGCACTTGTCTTTSTTTTCTGTTGAAATGTTCTAAAAGTCTTTACTTTGCATTTCTGACTCTAATTATACTGTAGTCTTGAATTAAACTCCCTCCAACATTTGACTCAACAGTCTMGAATATACCATAAATTAATAAAAAGATTCTTCCTCTCTTTGTTTTGTATGTATAATAAATATCTTTTTGAAATCTCATTCTTGGTAGATTTACAATGTTCTTCAAATTTTCTCACTACATTTTGATAACTAGCTGACCTTAACTGTTGACTATTAAGCACATCAAGTACTTCTAGAATGACATTATTTAAAATAAAAAGATTGGCTGCCTTTTGATCATTTTCAACAGCTCTACTTGCTTTCAAGGTAGAAAATTCTTGCTTCAACCATTTTCCGTTGCCTGCTGAATTTCTGCAGGTATATTTATACAGGCATATTTCCTTTATGACATCCCCAGTTTATCCATGTGCAACTTACCACATGTTCAGGTAATTCTGTGATTTTAGATGTACTTTCCTGTTTGCATCTCCACTTCTGGGTGGTCTTAGGTGAAAATTACTGAGGATTTTGAGTTATACCTTACGCAAGGATTTATTTAACAGCTTGACAGCTTGTGAAGCAGGGAGATAGAATAGTGTGTCTCTCCATCTAGCTGCTAATATTAAATCTAACAAGAATTGATAAGAATAATTCAAGGTGTGTTGCATTTCAATAAAAACTTTGTAAAGGGCAAACTGCCTTTGTAATAACTAAAGTCTATATCTCTTCCCATTACTTTTCTSCTTTTCAAAATAAAAATATAAAGTATGTGGAATACATATTCAAAGAGAGCAAGTATAGACCAAACATTTTAATATTTGCAAGATTAACTTCTTCAGAAATTTTTGTCTGAAAGAGTGTGTGTAGACCAATTTTGATTTGGATTGTGCATATGTTTTTGTCCTAACTTTGTATGAAGACATATTCTTACCTGTTAGAGTTTCCTATGGCTGGAAACTTTGGCTTAGTAGAGGTATGATAGTACATTCCTCCATCAGGGACTATCATTTATTAATGTGTTGTGCATTGTCTTTGAGAATGGAGACTGCACTGCAGATAGCCCCAGATTTTGCTGTGATAAGTAGTTATAGTGATGTTCTTCCTTACCTGGACTGTTTCATTAAAAATAACCACAYTTTTACCCAGCAAGAATAACATTATAGCATATATAGCATATATAAATTAATACATATTTTAAGTTTGATTATAAGAAGATATTGAACATGTTAAACATGTTTTGGAGTCTAAGGAATTTGAGATCTTTAACTATTCTGAAAATTATGTAACTGATCATAGCATCAAAACTGGCAATTGCTTTAGGTTAAAGTATTTTAGTGAAATATATGAGCCTGCTGAAAAAATGCATTTAACTATGCATATACTTAATTAGGTGTATAGTAATATTTTGTCACTTTCGTATGTTTAAAGTTATATGTTTAATTCTGTTCTCAAGCTGAGCAGAAGGGAGAGCAAAAGACCTTTTCCTAGACAGTGTTACCTCCTTTCTAAGCTGAGGATTTTGAAGTCAGTAGCACAGTGCTCTGCTAYCCAGTCTGTCTCAACAACTTTCATCTTTATTGCCTGAGTGCCTCACTGTGTAGGGTCCTGCACTTCCTTTACACGGGTCCTTTCAACACTCTCCTGTGGTCCCTGGAGCAGCCAGGCTCAAAGCTACAGGAAGGAGAGGAGGGGAACTTAAGGTTAGTGGTCAAAGAAGGTAAATTCTTTAGGAAACTCTTCTGTGGAGCCAAAAGAAAGCAACTCCTGAGGCAGGGAAAGGGAGCAGTTCCACGCAGAAAGGGAATAGTACAAAAGACTTGTATAAGATACACTGGCACGTGAACATTTGGCTAAGCTATTTACTGGAGGACTTAGAATGACCAAAGTGAGTATTTTGCCATGATTTCTAAAACCACAGTGCATATTTATATGACCTGTCTTGATCCTCCTCCCTACAAATAAGTGCAGAAAAACACTTGTGCTTGCTCAAAGCAATATGTATTCACAGATGCACATTCCACTGTCTGCCTTGCCTTTATTCCCTCTACCCCAGACTACAGTGCGGACAGGCATATAAAAACAAATCAGTATTACCCATCTAATCTGTAGAGAATTGAAAATAGGTGGAAGGAACGCAGATGAGAGTGTGTTACGCATATTTTGGAAGAGGGAATGATGAAATAAAGGAGATTTGTTGTTTACTTGTTCAAATACATGTAGAATTAGCTAGTGAAGATGAAGAGTGCATTGTGTAGAGCATGACTAAGTGGATAGAAAGGTAGATAATGAAAAGAAATTCGCAGGGAATACTTAGGTCTGAAAAGTAAGCACTGACTATGGACTGGTTTTAGAAAGAAATATACTGTTTTTGCATGCACCACTATGCAAAATGCATGAATCTTACGCAAAAGTATTCTTAGTGTTCTAGGAGGTAGAATATTATAAAAAAGATTGAAAAGTGGTGATTTTAGATGGCTTATAGTACTKTTACGAGCTTCTTTTATTATCAAACCATTGCCAGATTCAACATTTGTCCACATTGTTACAGTGTGCCTGGAGCTGAAACAGTCATATCTTCAATAAGAAGATGTCTTCGTTATGTCAAGTGCATGAGAGCTTGGATAATGACAGCACCTTAATTTCCATCTCTTTGGTTTTAGCTCATTGAATTTGATAAATCTATTGCATCCACATCACTTAACTATTGCAGTGTATTTGTTTTAATGAACCGCTCTGAGTTCCTGTAGCAGAATATAAATAAACATGTACTSATATAATTGTGTGTATTCGTATATATTTGTCTGTATGTGTGTGTGTATGCACAAATRTATGTAGATATCAAGGAATTAGAGACCTTTATTATGAAAGTTCTTAGAACAAAAAAATCAGGCCGGTTTTAAACCTCAAAAATAAACTTTACTAAATTCATTTATTAACAATACACTYCTAGCCAATGTTTAATTCTTATACACTATTAACCATGATCACTACTTATTCAAAACTGTTAAAAACTTACATACTTATTTAGCTATGAGCATAAGATAACAGGAGCTGATGTCACGTAACTAACATTGATGGCTGTAGTTATTGGTAGTTTGAGATGATCCAGCTCCAAATCTCAGCAATGAGAAAAACTGGAACTAAAGTGAGCTTGACTTCTTCTTTCTCTGATTTTYTTCCCTTATGCTGGATGTTTTTCTAATATTGCCCATTCCCAAAATGATGGGACTCTCCTCTTCCCTGAYACTGCTCACATTRTTTTTTGTTTCTTYGGTTCTCCTTTTTGTATGTTCAGGAGAATGTTTTGTATTTTTGTAGTCCTTGGTGCTTACTTTGTCCTCTTTGCTTGCCCCTGCAATGGTCATATCGCTCCACTACTTATGTAAAATGCTTATACACTGTGTCTGCCTATACCATCACAATATTACAAAATATTTACATATTCTTGCTGGTTACACCTGCTTTAGAACTTTTATATGTAGTATCAAGGCAAAGTAATATTATTACTGTACTTTTAATATATAGGGGTCATGGATTGTTTTACTTAAAAGTTCTTTTCTTTGAAATAAATAGAATAAATTTCACTTGTAAGATCACCAGGACAAGTATATTTGATTGTATATTACCTAAAATATTATTGCCATATAAAAGAATAGGRTTATAGCTATATTTTAATCTAGCTATATTTTTTGTATGTAGTTATACTTTTAGTTATCTCAGTTAGTGTTGGCCATGTACTTATAGAATATTTAAAAGGAGATTAGTTGAACATCTTGGTAAATTGGTATGAAAATAACATATTGTGATCCTAGCACACAAACTTCTCTGTAGTAACATTTGCCTTTAAATCTTCATTGTTTTTGTTGTTTTCTGAAGTATTTACCTAATCATAAAGTTTGAATTTTTGCAGTGTAAACAAAAAAACAAAGCTTGAACTGTGGATTGTAAAGGCTGTCACATCACCTGAGATCCTGTCACACCTCAGAAAGAGATAATGAGTATACATAGCAGAGTATACTTGCATACACTTGAAATACATTACTGTGTTATAAATCCATTTAAATGATCTGTCAACACAAAAGSTATTTAAGCAAGTGTGTTATGTTTATTCTCTTACCCTTTTACATTCTTTGGGAAAATCTACGAGTGAAGCGACAAACCTGCTATCATCTTGCTATCTGTGAATTCTCATTGATACCTGTTCTGTCCATACAGGACCCTACAAGAAGAACAAATTATGTAATTGGATTGATTTTCTCTTCAAATCCTTGCCCAAGTGTTAATCCATAGGGACTAATCAAAGGAAGTGATCTATAAATAGATTCTCTCTSTTTCTTGATACCTGAATGCAGGTTTTCAATTACACTGAAGTTGRCCTTTTCCTCTCAGCTGTTATTTACAGGGCTTTACTGTGATTAAAAATTAAAGTAGTAAATCTTCCAAAATTATTGTTGTCTCTGAAAGGATATGTTAAAACGTTATCTTGCATAAAGTAAAATGAAATAATGTGTAAACAGAAAATTTTCAATATCCATGCTCTTTTCTTTCTTTTCTTTTTTTTTCCCTAAGAAAAGAAGCCAATCACATGAATGTCTGCTGAGTTAAGCTAGACGAGTTATGRTACTCAAAAAATCTAAGCTTTCTATCCAAGCTCAATATCTTTGTCATCAGATTTGTGAGTTATCATCAAAGTCYAGATCATAGTTTGCAGAAAAAAATACAGATCTTTAGCTATATAGCAGTAAAACTATTAAGATACCAAAGCATGCATAGCTATTGAATTCTATTACAATAATGAATATCATAATTCTAATCAGACAGATGAAAAAGGTCTGAGATCAGAATAATAAAGAGGAATACTTCCTTATTTGTTACTAGACAAATTCAAGAGACTTTTTCTAGACTCCAGAAGAGAATTGCTTTCCAGAGAGGAAAATTACTACTGTACATGTGCAATATCTGAATTTTATATCACTRCCTTTTCCTGCTTTGGAGAGGAGAAAATTCTCACCTAAAAAAGGATTTCTCTATTGGTTGAATCCCTTTAGACTATCAGTATGTCCATCATTTATTTTAAATAACATTCAGAATATGAGCTGACTTTGAAAATGAGCAGAGAAAAGTACCTATCCTGAMGATTTTTGGTGTGCATATGTTGAATTAGATGTATTATTGTAAGCATTTTACAAATATCTAAGGAGAAATTCTTACTCAATATATCAGTAAGCATCAAGTGACGCATACTACAAAGATATTATTTTTKATTGCTTTTGTTTCCTATGTTTAAACAGGAAGGAAGAACATGTCTGATTTGTAGTCAGGTCTACCAAAAAAATGTGCAAGGAAGTTTTGTAATATTAAGCAAGTATTTAATTTTGCTGAACAAAAATGCAAGAGGATACTTAAGCATTCAGCCATGTTGAGTAGCATCTGTATTCTTAATTTTCAAACTGCCTGTTTGTTGATCATATGTCAAATCTACCTTTGGRTTTCAAAGGAACTCTCAGGCTCTCCAAGTAGGTATCTTAAAATCTGAGACTATATAAAGTAGCTTCCTGCAAACACACCTCAGCACAAAACAGAGTAACGGTGACATTTAGGAAATATAGATATCTTTTAGCAGCATGCTAGTCTTTTGTATGTGCTGTTGTTCACCCTCAGAAATTAGGACACATTCTGTTAGTTCTCTGATTTGGAATTTACACATAGATTTTTAACTGCTGGAGTTGTAAAATGTTGACTAAGGCTCAAGTCAGTGCTCCCATCTCCACTATTTCATGGGAAACTAGTCACTAGTTCACATCAAGTTACCTTTTGTACATTCTTCCTCTCCCTCTGTCACCATAGACTGAATTATTTTCTTCTACTTAATGGTAGTGTTTCAAGAGGAGTAGAGGATGCCAGTCTGTTCATCTCTCTCTTTCTCACCATGCATAAGTTTATTGTTTGATGGCTTATGGTGTTTTTGACAGAGGAAGACATTTACATTACATACCCTGCACTGTAGGAGAGTGCTTTAGGCACTGACTTGCAGAACAAGATTAGGGAGCCCGTCAAGTTTATGCCAACAGTGTCCTTGAATGAACGAATAAATATGTAGTCCCAATGACCATATTTTGCTCTGACTTAACCACTGTTGTTGTGTGCTAGATTTTCTAAGTGCATTCTTACATGACAAAGTCTTCAGGAAACTCAGACCCCAGTTTATTGAGTTTAAAAGAGCTTCTTCTTCTTTTTTTTTTCTTTTAATTTTTAATGTAAGAGATGAGCTTTTCAGCTGTGTCATAGGAACAATACTGTGAGGCTTGGAAAAGGCAAAAATACAGCTCTATGGGAAAATCAGTGAAAATATCATAATCTCCAATTCTTGAAGTAGTAGCATCTGTCAATGATCCTCTGTAAAGCATTTAAATAACGCAGGTAGATCTTGACCTAAAATCTTCAGTGAAAATGCAGTGCATCTGCCAGGCAAGGGCAGGCTCTGAGGAGAGCACTGAGGAGAAACAAGACATCTCCATCTCTCAGACCTTCCCAAAGACAGACTGAGCTYTGCTGAGGCACAGATACAACTTCAAATGGAAGTGTCAGTGGCCTCTCCTGATTATACAAAACTCTAATTTTGCCTCCTCTTCCAGAAAGAATTCTGACAGGTTTTTTAAGTTATATTTTTTACCTCAAAACTTGTTCAAATATTTGAACAAACCTTTACTCAAGACTATTTAAAAATCCATTGACAACATGTAGATTGAYAGTAGAGAAATTCCTTATAACTAAAGAAGCAGAAAAAAATGTTATTATAGAGTACAAGTTTATGTCCCATGTGCTATGTGCCACATAATTTAACATTTGTGTTTATATATGACAGTGAAAGAAACATCTCTACTGACAGATCCATGATGTCAATAAAATTATTTTTAAAATGTGTAAGAAACTATTAAAAGCTGGACAATGTACCTCAAAATACTTACTTACTCAAACTTAGACAGAAACTGTATTCAAGAAAATAGAATATTGGTAAAAAATCCTAAACCAAATTAACTTCCTTGTACCACAATACAGTCTAATATTGAACAAAGGAAAGAYTTCTCCATTTCTTTAGGAAGATAAGGTTTATCACTTGCTGAAGTAAATGATGTGACAAACAACAACTTGCATATTAATATGTTCAACAGAGAACCTCAACTGTAGCCTGAAGCATTATCAATGATGGAGCTGAAGGAAAGATTAATAGCTTTGACATCACTAGAAGAAATAAATAATCATCCTATCATTCTCAATAAAAAAGTATATCTAAATATAATCARTAGAGGATCCCAAATTTGACATTTTGGTATAAGAACCTAGGAATCTAAATACAAATAAAAAGAAAAATAATTTTGAAAATGAAATTCATGAAACATTGTTAAAGAAAAAATAAATAAATAAAGCCATAACCCAGGCATTCTGTTTTTCTACAATTCTGCAATCTGACAGTGATGAAAAGATTAGAATATTTAGGGACAGGGTTCAGAAGAAAATCCTTCATGAGCTATAATCTGTTTTTAATCTAGCAAAAGCAAATGGACACAAATCCAGTAAAACACAGGAAATATATTCCATTATGCTATCTGAAGTGTCAATGAATAGAAGTTCTTAGATTATGTTTAAGAGTTTGCATGGTAATGTATGATCAACATGTTTCTGTAGCCTTGCACTGTAAACCTATTCTAGTAGAGGGCACTGATGTTATACGTTATAATAGCATTCAAACAGAACAGTGGAAGAGTTCAGATCTGATGCCAGCTGTCTAATCTATCACAATTATCTAATTTTAAACCCTCTTGGCACAAAGTGAGGGAAAATAAATTTTCTATTTATCATTAATTTTCCCACCCAGTATAGCCTGTTGATAAAGCAAGCAAACAAAARCCAGTGTAAATGGATAATAACCTGGCACCATTGATCTATTTCTGAAGGTAAATTAATCATACACTTGCCTTCAAGAAAGTGTTACATTACAAAGAACCTTATTTGTTGCTGACTTTATCATTCAGGTATTTTCCCCCTCAGTAGCCACCGTCAAGGCAGAGATTTGACTTTCAAAAGCTGCTGGAAGCTCAGGTTAAGAGAATGTAAAACATCTATAGTCCATTTCAAGCATTTATCATTAAATATACTGTTTTATTTATAGCACTAACCAGAATAGAAGTAGTAGGCTTGTACATGTGTAAATTCCTTCCACAGCATAGTGCCCCGGGGCTATCTTGAAGGTCTGCTATAGGAGAAGAATGATTCTCATTCTACTGGCAATAAATCAGTGAAATGAAAATTAATAATTTCTACCCCTAATGCCATCCCAGAATTGTCTTCTGAAATCATGAACCAGAGRAAGCTCACAATATGTTGACTGAAGTGACTTGTAATCATATGTTAGATTTTGTTCTCTTTAGACAATATATTTTTTAGATAACTCAGAATGACATGTGTATAATTCCACCCCAATAAATGTTGATGGAAGGTGACATATATCTTCATAAAGCAAGTTTACTCATGCTCTTGGACCTATGCAACAGACAAATATGAAATTTAGGAGCAAATTTTGCCATTCAATTTAATAGACATACAATGCAATCAAACTTCATTTAGAATATACTCGTGTCTTGTGAACTTAGACTTAATTTCTATTTATGCTAGTGGCACACATCATACAACTGTCTTTGTAACAATTTACTACAGTAAGTATCCTGCAGATTATCATCACTCAGGCCTTGTTCAGATTAGTTAAAAGCATGCATCTTTCCAAAGATTCCTTCTTGGTCAGGATTAGTCTAATGTATTTACCTAATATCCATTCCCAAGCCCATTTCTTCATCYTTCTGTCACTCTAGAATGCTTTTTTCCACATATAGGGGCACATGGATACATCTTAAAATTTTTCTTTATGACATGGAATGCTTTTTCTTCTTTTACCCCACTGAAGTTATCTGGAAGGATCACAGGAACTGGTCTTCCAGAGTCACGTG
This sequence comes from Rhea americana, assembly GCF_003343005.1. Classification (NCBI taxonomy): domain Eukaryota; kingdom Metazoa; phylum Chordata; class Aves; order Rheiformes; family Rheidae; genus Rhea; species Rhea americana. The sequence goes on along the minus strand of NW_028186867.1, from coordinate 4,405,120 downwards.
TTTGCAGATGCATCCACTAACTCTCTTTGACTATATTTATCACTAATTGTCTTCTATGTCCTCTGTAGAAAGAAGAAACTTTTATTTTTATTTACAGATAAATACACAATCATGCTTTTTCTTTGTACTTTTTAACTGTATCCTTGCCCCCCCCCAAAAAAAAAAAAAAACTTGAAAATTGCAATTGTTGTTAAGTGTCATTTCTTCATAGTGCCTCCTAATCCTCTCAGTATGGTTTAGATGTATGATGCATTGCCAATCGACCTAGAACATTTCTGTTCTTTCTAWTGCATGGCCATAAGGAGTATTGACCCTACTAGATGGTGTTTATTCAGCTTGCAACCTCTTTTGGATTTAATAGGTAATCCTTCATCCAAAAGCAAACAGCCCTTAAATGCCTTCAGATAGGTCTGTAAAGTGTTTGTTGTCAGCATTACTGCATTCCATTTCATTTATGACCTTTTTTGGTGAAAAACTGTTTTCATTTTCTTCTAAATGCTTGAGCAATAATGGGAGGAAAAACTGACCACAAGATCCTAGGCCACTATAAAATCCATCTACTAGTAAGAAACGAAAGGAGGTTTAATACTCATTTTTTTCCTGCTGAAATATTTATTTCAAAAAGAGAGAGAAAAATCAAGAAACTTTTTTATGCATTAACCTTACTTATTCATGATCATATCTGTGTAGGTCCAAACAGATTTATTTCTCATATTAGAGATACAGTAGTATTTTTACATATGCAGTAGTAATCTAGGTCATGCAGTCTTTAAAATGATAATCATTGAGGAAACATTCAGTTTTATATGAGCTTGCTACTTAAGAAGCACTGAATAAGTAATTTTCACATCATAATTGCAAAGCAGTTTTAGCTGTATTATCAACAATCTTGCCAATTGGCTTAAATTAGAGGGGGTATTTTCTTTTATATTTTTTTCCACACAATGGYTTATCTCTGATGCTCTCCAATTTGAAAATGATTTTAATGAAATTCATGAGAAAATTCCAAATATTGTTAGTTCATATTTTTTTAAGAATATTGCTGAAATATTATTGTCATTTAACAAAAAAAAATAATAATAAAGAGGAAATTAAAGAAGTCTAGAAAATCACAGTAAAGAAAGTAATGTAATYTGTGAGTATTCTATTAAAGTGAATGACCATTTGTTAAATTTTGCATTGATATTGAGCAGTTCACATGGAAGTCATCTGGAAGAAYAGTCACCTATTCCTTTATATTTATCTGGCTTATGTGTTATACATATTAGAGAGAGTAAATATTTTYTCATTATGCATTATTTTACCTTATTAAAACAAAAGACAGAACATAGGTCTGTATGCTCATATTTAAATATCAGACATGAGAACACTGCTGATCAATGCCTGAATCTGTTATTCATGGTTGTAAACAAGATGCTTTTTAGTTCCAGAAAAACTCATCATCATGAGTAATTATTTTCTAGTCATAAATTTTACATTTTTACATAAATACAAATATATCTTCATGGTTCTTTGTCACATACATACACTGAGCAGTAAGGGGCTTCAGTTCTGCTGCTTGCATTACAGGCTCTGATGAAGGTTGTATCTAAAGGAATTCCTATATGATAAAGCGCAATGTGGTGCAATGCAATGCTGCCCAAAATAAAACTGGCCAAATTGACCTTAGAAGTAGTAAGGAGCCCTATAGGCTTTGTGAGAGTCTGGAGCCTCAGAGAGAAGAAATGCACAGAATTTGTGGGGAAAAATGCACACTCAGACATGCATGCTCATGCTCATATGACAATGCCCAGACTGGGACAAGTARTTGGCCATTCAAAAGTCCCTTGGGTAACCAGGCTGGGAGCGGGCGAGGGGAGGTTGGGAAACCTGGGCACCAGGAGCTGGCCCRGAGCACAGAGGATTCCCAGCACTGACCGTCTTGTGGTGGGTCTCCAGCCACAGTGCCTGTGGTGACAGTTTTTCAACCCTCTACCCATCAATTTATCTTTTTGCTAGATGTTTCTAGAGAGTTTGTAGCCTTTGGCCTCTTCTACTCACACTACACACAGCTCAGTGCTGGGAGGTACTATTTTTGTAATGGCAAATGCCTTATCCTGCCACTTGGCTGTGTTTTCTTATCTACTGCTTCTTTTTACTGTCTTTGAAGCAGCCTTTTCCAGCTGTCAAGGCTGCACTCCTTCAGTCACCAGGAACTGACAGGTAGTGAGTTGTCTTTCAAATGTGCCCGCATTTTCAAGACCGTTGCTGTTATCTCACACTTAAACTATGCATCATAACAAAAGACACCTGGTATCAAACTCTAGTTCACACAGTCAGTTTTGTAATAGGTTGACAACAAGCATAACAAGCCCAAGGTTGACAACAAGCATAACAAGGCTAGGGCCTTGTACATTTAGCATAAAGCAAAGTTAGCATAAAATTTGTGGCCTGATAAAGCAATAGAAATATTATTCTTACTGGAGCACCATGACACAACATCACCTTGTTATAGATCTTAGATGATCCTCTTTACTCTGAATGAAGAACYGTGTAGAAATACTAGCTAAGTACCCGTACGGACCATTTCTTCATTAGCACAGCACTACTGGTTTGATAGGAGCTTAGATGGCACAAACCCAGAGATTCCTGCACTACGTTTTGTTGGTGGTGAACATACATCCATAGTAATATGGAACGAGTATCATGTATCTACTTACAGACACAGGGATAACTTCCTGCCTGAAATGAAGTAGCTACAACTTCCAATTGTGTGACAAAGTATCATTTTCTTTTAGAGAAAAATTGAAAAATACTGTTTCCACAGGTAATTCAGGAATGTGGTTCCACCAGTGTAATCATCAGCTGTGAATGGGTTGACTTTGGAAGCCAGAAAAGCTATCATTGCATAAAATATCATGACAGTTTTTACTCATACACTCACTGTGGATAAACAACTATTTTTTTTTCTTTCTCTCTTTTTTTGTATAAATTAAGCTTCTTAAATTCCACCTGTATATATTGCTTATACTCCACCAGCTGTATATAGTCATGTGTGGTTTAAAAATATAGTATTCAATTTCTTTTGTAATTAAGGAGAAATTGGATAATTGGATAAAATTATCATCTATCTTCTCAAATATAGATGATACCACAAACCAGTCAGAATGCATTCCTGCACATATTTTAATTGCTTGGTATTATTACAGGCAGTAAAAAACAACAGAAAAATAAACAGAGAGGCTTGCAACCCTCTTTATAAGTCAAGGTACAATTCAGATCTATGCAAACTGTTGACCAGTAGCCTCTTTCCAGTCTTAGAAAAGTGGAAGATTTGAAGGTTATATAAGCCACAAAAGGAAGTACCTTTGAATTACACTTAACTGAGAGAATTCAGAGTTTACACACTAGAATTATGATTATACATAAACTGTATCTAAAAGCTTTACTCAAGAACTGTATTCAAAGCTTTAATATAGCAGAATTTATAAATGAATGTGACAATAATTATTTTGGACCAGTTGTTTTCTCATCTCTCACTAATATGGTATAAATTATACATTGTGAATATTTATTAAATCACCTTCAAGGTATAATAATAAAAAGAGATTTATCAATTTGACAGTAAACTAATTTCAAATTGATTTATGGGAGCTCAGAACATTATGAAATGTTTGTACTATATAACTGCTTTATCAAGGCAGGCAATGAAGCTTACTTTCTAGCATTTACACCAGCACATAGGAACTGTTCATGTGATCAAAGATTAATATTTACCTTKTATGTCTCACACTTTGCTCACAGAACATTATTCTGGTATTACTGGAGAGATGCAGCTGTACTCGCAGRTTAACAGGACGTCAGTGTATCCTTCATTTAACGTTGACCACAATGTAGCCACAGAGCCAAAGTTTAGTCAGATTGCAGCTAAATATGTCTCTTTAGAAAAATACATCATTTTGCAGCAGGATGTTGTGACAGCGTTGCCAGTCACCACTGAGTTCTTCACTCTTTCTTCCTCTTTAGTGCTGGGGTCGTAGCTGCCTGTAGTGGGTTAGCTACGATGGAAAAACRATCTTCACTTCCATCTGTTTTTCTGTACCTAACTCATCCCAGTGGCTACAGACATCTTTCCTTCCGAAATATGATGAAAAGAGAAGTATAGCATTAATATTCCAGGGTTCATGAATTTCTAAGCTGAACATCACCAGATCTTTGTAGATTGGCTTTTTCAGATCTTGTGGTTAATCTGTAGACTCCAGWGGGACTATTTAGACATGATGTAATGAAATGTTTGAAAATGTGGATCCTTAATRTGCTTTCCTGTCTGATGTTGATATTGGAATAGTAGTGTGCAAATAGTGAATGAAATCAACATCTACTTATTTTAGGACATTATACTTGTACTATATTACATATAGTACACTCTTCTTAAATGTTCTGCCAGCAGTCATTATGGAGCTGGGGCAGTGACTGAGTGATATAGTAAGCTTATTTTGAAATATGGGTACTCCAGAGATGAAATTATTGAACTTTTGAACTTTTTCTTTTTTCTTTCTTCTTTCTTCTTCTTCTTCTTCTTCTTCTTCTTTTTTTTTTTTT
>NW_028186867.1:4375630-4400532 GCF_003343005.1 Rhea americana | reverse complement strand
TTGGGCTGCTTTAATCTGAAGGTGAAATTGCAACACTGAACAGGCTAGTTAATCCATTAGTACCAAGCTCACTACTGACTACCAACAGCTTTTTGCTTACGGTACTAATTAAACTGAAAATGAATTCCTGATTTATCTTGCTGAAATAGCTGTTTGTGACACAATTATGCCTTGTCCATGGAAAATTGGTACTTTATAAAAGGAAAGAAAGCAGTAATTTTCAATAATTTTCAGTTATAATTTTCATTAAGAGCTAACATTTGTCCCAAYAGATTATGCTGTCATTAGCTATGCATTGCATTAGCCACATACTTTTCTTCTTTCTCTGCTAAATTCAAACATCATTTTATTTCATGTTTGTGTCTATCTAGAAACAAAAATCATTTGGACTCTCTCTCTCTCTTTTCATATATATGCCACAATATGTGATGCCATTTGTATATGCATATATAAAAAATATATAGTATATTTTGCCTAGTCACCTCATCTCTTCTCTTCTGTGATTACACAGACTTTTTTTTATTTACGAGGAATATATGATTCATCTTAGGGATTTATCATTTACTACAAGAGAAGAATGAGTTTTAGTGTCYCTGTTATACAGATGGAGACACACATTGTCTGTCTACTAAACTGAGCTTTTCTTGCAAAAAGCGTTTGTCGCAGAAGCTAACAAAATTTTCATGTACTTTTCATGTACTTCACATCTAAGTGTGTTTTGCAACAATATTTTGCTTTATATAGAGTTGAGTAAGTAAGTATTGCAAATTTTTGAATATTTTCTTGTGTCAAAAGTATATAAGCTGAAATCTTATGATCTTATATCCAAGAAGGTTAGGTTTAGCTCAGYTGGTTAGAGTGTGCTGCTGCTAATGCTAAGGTTCCAGGTTCAATTCCCRTATGGGCTACTCATCTGAGGGTTGGACTAGATGATCTCCAGAGGTCCCTTCCAACCTTACCATTCTGTGATCTCTACGATATTAAACAAAGGCACACAATACATTCATAAAAACGAGCACAGCAAATATGAGAACAATATATACTTTCCGTGTCTGCTTTACAATCTTTCTAAACATGAAAAATGTTAGTTTTGAAATCAAYAGTAGCTTTCCCCAATGGAAATACTGTTCAGTAGACAATATCCTCATCTATGTACCAAAATGGCACTACTTTTATGAACAGAAAACTGTGAAAAGGAAAAATGATGTCTGAGGCAGCAGCAGAGCACATAAACTATTCAAATATGCAAAAATATTCAAAATAGAGAGAGTACTTTCTAGAATTCAAAATTTGTAAAGAAATAGCTCATGAAGTCCTTGCTTTGGTCACTGGTATTTTGATACGATTGGAGAAACAAAATAAATACTATTTCAACAAGTAAAAGGAAGGAAGTTGTATCCAGGCTCATTGGTTTAGAGCTTTTCACTGTTCCTATCCAATCTATTCATTAACATCTGCTTTCTGGGCAAACTTAGATGTGGTAGGACAGTACCTTAAGAGAAGAGGCAAATGAATTTTCCTCTGTGGTAGAAATAGAGCRGAAGTGGGGAATTCACCTGAACCAAAAATGATTTTAATAGCTTTCCTGAAYTCAATATGGAGACATAAATGAAAAGGTGAGGAATGAACTCATCTCAATATTCTACAAAAGCAAGGTAAAACAAAAGAAGTGATAAATAGAAAATGTGATAATTGGGAATTAAAGTTTATGTTAGATCTTGCCATAGGAAATGGATTTCTCTGGAAATAAAAATTGAGTCTCTGATTTTCTCAGCAAAGGGAAAAAAGTGTAGTTTATTTGATCTTCAGAAAGGTATTAAATATAGTACTRTCATTAGGTTAGGAAAATATGGAGGAAAATAAAAATTAGTGTATGAATGGTAAAGTGGTTTTACTATRTATTTTTAATTAGATTGTGCTAACTTTTATGAAAGGACAAAAGTAGCCAAAATTTTTGATGAAAAATAAGAATTTTTAAATCCTATTATGATAAAGCAAAAAGTAATATATAATAACAATAACWGATATAGTAACGATTATAATATAGTAGCACTAATAAACATGAACGTAATAAACTGTATATTTATTTATGTGTATACATATATGTATACRTATATGCATACTTATACATATACATATATACATATATATATGTACACACACACAGTGGAGAGGAATGTGCAGTGATGGACTCATGGACTCTTTTGCTCTTGTTATTGCACTTAATTTCCCTGAGAAAAATGATAAGAATATTTGAAGAATTAGGAGCACAAACTCTTGTTTTATGCCATCGCACAACGATATAATTTTTTTTTTCCTGGAAATCTTATTAACAAACTATTTCAAAAATACTTTTTGAAAATGGTATAATACTCATCAAAACAACATCTGATGAGGTATAACCATGAAGTGTACACAAATTTAGGCGGATTCTTTAAATGCACAGAGTCTACCRGTTTGCATACAATTACATCCTTTTTTTAGGAAAAATTCATCACTTTTACCACTAGGTASCAAAAAAATTGCCCACTACTTATTTAAATCAGTAGGACGTGCAAAACGAAGCTGACTTAAGTAGCACCATAGAGGCACAAAACTGTGGAACTRCAGAAGGCCTGAGATATCTGAAAGATAACATATGCAGGATGAGGCAGCTAAAGCACCCTGAAAAAGCTCTGTAGTTACTTCCTACTTACTCCTACTTGTGTATTATGTTTAAAGACATTTTTTTTTCCAGTAGAATTAATTAAAGGTGGGATTCAGCTGAAAATTCAGAAACTTACATTTAAGTGTCTTTAATTTGGATATCTACATGTGAAATAGATCTCTTATCTCCTGTTACGCTCCGTGACAATCTCATCAGGGAGCTTTCGCAGCCTAAAGACACCAAGAGGGCAAAATACAGGCACCCATTTTGGAGTAAGGTGACTGGCTGTCTAACCCCAACTGCTTCTGTGACTGGGTACTGTTACTGTGGCTTAGACGTTAAGCTTACCTGTAGCCRAACAAATTTAGACACCCGGCCTTAGAGCTGAAGCTCGTCTCCACTATTTCTTCTTGCAATGGCTTGAGGTGCTGCAGTGAGGACTGTGGTGAACAGGTCAGGCTCTATTTCCACTCTGTTTGTTTTAATTTCCACCATCTTTAAAGGCACCCAATACAGTACAAATGTTTCACAGGGGGAATGGGGACTGGGAGAGATGGAAGAGTCTCCAAGCCTCCCCCACTGTCCAGCCCTGGCTCCATCACAGCCCATCCTGGGACCATCAGTGCTACCTCGCAATGCCACAGTGATGCCGGTGCCGGATCCAAGCTTAGAGCAGCCCAGCCCCCGCCTGGCCACAGGTCCTTTCCCATCCCCATCCCCCTGGATTCAACGGGCAACGGCTGTGGCTTCCACAAGGATTCCCTGTTTCCAAGGAAGCGCTCTGAGTGTTTGGCTCTGTTTCCCCTTTCTCTGTGTATAAATTTCAGCTGGAATCAGCTGAAGRTGAGGTGTGGTAATATTCAGTATTCCCATGCCTACACCACCTCCGGAGCCACACCAGCGCCTCTTCCCCACCTGCAGGCCATCGAGCAGCTCAGGGGACAAGTGCCACTTCACATGATACAGGAGGAACCTGCTATCTGTGAGCCTCTGGTGGTCTGAGGCAAAAAGCAAACCAGAATCCCATAGCTAAGCAACGCAGGAATAAACAGAACTTCAACTCTCCATTGAGCAGAACTTTTTTTCATCTTTTTTTTTTAATATATATATATATAATCTGTATTTGGAGGAAAAAAAATTCATTGGTAATCTTTATTTTAAAGCTTATTTGTTAAAAGAATATCTTGTTCTAAAGCAAAGTTTGGATCAGTTACAATTGCATTAGAAACTTTAACATGGACATGTTTTTCTTAGACCTGGACATACGTTAAACTGTTCTCCTATGCAAGTGTAAAATGTAGTGCTTAGTCTTGGACTAAATGCTGCAGTCTTAAGGATGTTTATGAGAAAAATATTCAGTAAACAGTGCTTATTCAACATACTCTATTCAAAATATATAATAAGGAAAGAAATGTAAACTTGAGGATTATATATTCACACCTCATTTATATTAACATTTAACTATAAAAATAAAGATCCTAATATAAAACAAGGCATTTTCTCACACTGTAATTTAACTGATTTTAATGATAGACTGCAGAACTGAGGCTTTAAACAAAAATAATGTAGAATATTATGACAAAAATTARCATAAGAATTCATTCTTGACAAAACGCTACAAAACTACTGATATTAATTCAGTATTTTTATAAACACATCTTTTTCTTTCTAACTATGCACACATACATGATAGGAGAAATATAATGATATGCTGTTGGAGAGGTAGTTATTAAATGATATTAGAAATATTCTTCTATTTAGAAATCTTATTGCAAAGCAGATATGCAGATTAAGTCTGTATAATGCAGTAATACTATATAAGTGTATATACGTGTGTATATAATTTGAATTTAAACATTTGTCATTATATTTGGCTTAGATAACCCACCCTACAAATTAAACAATTATTTTACTATTCAGAATTGATTCCATACCTCAGTCTGCAAATAGTCTCAGATATAAAGCTAATGTAAATGAAAGTTTGGCTATGAATATGTTATGTCATGATCCAAAGCATACTGAAATCAGTGAAGAATTCACACAGCAGAAAGACTGGCTCTTGAGGAATAAGCAAAAGAACATACTGACATATAAAAAGTAGGAGTAGAATTTAACAAAAAGAAATTGAATATAGTAGAAGTCAGAATTACTGCTTACCATTAAATATAGTAGTTATATTGGAGTTATACTGCTGCACAGAGAAGTCTCCTGTGTGTTTATTCAAAYTAAAAGTGAAGTTGGAAAAAGTCTAGGGAAAAAAAAATATATATATGCATATGTGTGTGTGTATATACATACACACGCACACACATTTATTTCTTCTATTTATTTATAAATCCTTCTAAATGTATGGTGTTTTTATTGGTTTAATATATTAAAACACAAATCATGTGCATAGAGATGGTTGTTCTGGAATGCAGTTTTGAATAGAATTTTGTGTATTCATAACTACTTATTTACAATATTGAAACATTGTACAAAGATAAAATATGTAGATCATAATACAAAATACAAGTTTCTGTGAACCTCTGGGGTTTGGGGGATTTTTTTCTTCTTTATTAAAGTAGCATCCTGAAGTAAATACAGTATGTAAATACATGAAGTACAAAAGTATCCAAATAACTTTTCTTTCACACAGAATAACCTGAGAAATATATATTATGTAATAGCTAGCAGCAAAACTGGTCAGCAATTAGAAGTCAGCATAAAAGTAGTTTAACTCATCAGAATATTCCCTSTTGAATGATAATTTGGTAATAGAGGGATGGAGAATTTGGTTTGAAAAATACTAATTTGCCTAAACTACATATTTTCTTGATTCTGCTTATGTATCTGATGATAGATAATTTTTACATTGTTTATCTCTTCTATTGCATATGAAAAGGAGATATTATTAGATTAGATGATATTTCTGGATTGAGAGTCAATATTCTTGTAATAGAAAGATAACGGATCCTAAGACATTGTGTTTTTTAATTATTTTTTATTTGTGTACAGTTTCTACCTATATGATTTTAAATTATTTCTGCTCATATCATGTTGGTGGATCATACAACAGTAATATCTTGTTATCCTGAGAACTTGTAATTATAGTCAATCTCATTAATAAGCAAATTCTCTCTCACTGGCCCTACACATGAATGCCTCTATCGTGTGTCACAGTAAATAGTTTTAATGATTTTTTTTCATTCTTTAATTAGTAAGTAATACTTATCAAACTTTCTTTTCATATACTAGTATTCAAGAAATGCACCTGACCCTGAAAAAGCAGCCACATGGTATCCAGAATTAAAGATTTTGATAGTCTCCTAATTAAACAGATTAGAAAAAGAGTAAAGAGGAAAAATTCACAAAAACAGTATTATTTCCACTTTATTTCTATTTTGTGATGATTCATGTTGTCTACTTGATTAGTAGAGCAGACATGTAAAGTGACAACACAGAGGTGAATGTGCACTGTGAATGTGCAGAGAAGTCTGCTCTGAGCTATAATTGAAATCTATTATACATCAACTTTCTCAGTTAAGCTTGTGATTGTAGTGGTCTATTTTCCTGAGTTCACTTGACAATCTCAAAAGTAACTTGCTTTCTGTATATTGATTTACCAATTGAATTGTCATTTCAATTGATGAATTCATGAGACATGAAGTGAAGATATTCTCCTTGTTCATCTCAGACTCCTGACAGATCACCAACATCCTCTGCAAAGAGAGAGTAAATAAAGAAGGAATGAAACTATAGAAAGAAAGCAAAGTGAGCTTCTTAAGATATTGAAACTACACCCCAAAAGGAAGAAGAAGAAAGGAATATTCCTTCCTCCTTTTCATTTAGATTTCTCTTTTGCTACATCTCAGCCATTTTCCGTGTATATTCATAAGTGTCTTTCTTGGCAATGATATTAGATATATTACAGAAATGCAGGAATATATTATAGACTACCGATTTAGTCCTATACAGGTGGCACCTTCCTATCTTTTGTATTTGCATGTGTTCAGTTACTATTTTGATAAAAAGAGGAAAGACAGAGTCATTAGAGCTGAAGTTCTTTGCAGAAAAAAGTGAACAAAGAACGGCTTTGTTTTCTGAGGTAGTGCGTRCATAGAGATTGCCACAAAATAATCATATTTGAAAACACAGTACTTTTTCCCTAAGAGCCTTTTTCACTACAGAGCCTTGACTTGCATTGTCTGTCTCAGGCTAACTTCCAGTCTGATGCCAAAGGAAACCTTTACTCCGTAAGGATAGCTCCTTAAAAAAAAAAAAAAAGATAGCCTACAATATGCAATCTCGCCAAAGCTGCAGCCTAGGTTATGGAGCTGTCCAAACAATGCAAAGAATTAAGGCATTTATGTTTGGTTCTTAGAGACTAATACACAGCTTTTGGTAAACAATAGGTAGCTGGCTGGTTAAGTAATCCATCCTGATCTAGCATCAGAGTTGTATATGCTGAAAACACTAACAGAAGATTAAATACCTGGGGAGAACACTACTATATTTTGTTTAATTCCCATACATGATTTAAAGCATTGTATTTTGCTGTTGTCTCTGTTGTACAAGGTACTATATATTTTTTTATTATTTTTTTCCAATTAGGAGTGCATGATCGATAGCAGAGTTAAAAMGACTGAGTCTATATAATGTTTCATAGACTTTATTGAGATATGAATAAGAACCTTTCTGATTAAAAGAAAAGCTAAGCTTTGTAATTTGTAAGCAATACYGTGTGTTATTTCACTCCATTTGATAATCTCCTTTCCCTCCACAGGTTCACTGAAATGAACCTGACCCTTTTTCTTGTATGGCATTCAATGCTCCCTGAGTGTGTTGGACACAGTCCAGTGTAAACACATTTTTGGGATTAAAAAAAAAAAAATGTTTGAGGATTTAAACATCTGTGAATTATGATAAAGCTTAGGCAGAGCTTCTGAGCATACTGGAACTTAATGCTTAGGTGCTGAGGATACTTTAAGATTCAAAATAAGTTTCAGTYGGTTGCCTCATTTTAAGAATTAGGTAAAACTTGACATTCAAAGTTGCTCTATAAAATACTATGAAAGACTAAGTTCAAAATTCATGCTGTCTAACTTTAGGCACTACAATGTAAACATCATCTGCTGAGTTAGCCACTTTCAGTCTTTTTTGTTATTATCAAGAGTAATAAATAATCACTGTGTCAAGACCTTTGAGAAAAACCTGACCTGAGACACACAYTTTAAGTCGAGATTGGCTGAATCCTAGAAACGTCTATTTTTTTACACTAGCATTGTAGATATCAGATAATTCTCATGCTTAAAATTTTCTTAATCTRGTATTCAAATGGACCGTCACCCTTTATTCTTAAAAGCCGACACATTTTTCTACTATTTTCAACAACAATAAATATTAACGATTAGCTTAAAAGCCTACCATATTCCAATATGCAGATATGGAAAAATTGAAATAAACTTAGATTCTTGGAGATTTTTAGAGCTCAACAGGACAAAGCCTTCAGCAACTTAAAGTAAGCATTGAAATTAATCCTAGTTTGAGGAGAAGGTTGGACTAGGTGACCTTCAAAGACACTTTTTGAGTCTAAGATTCTAAGAATAATAATATCAGCTCTAGTAAAAAGCTACTGTATAACTATTATTTTTATAAAGTATAATATTTACATAAGTTTTCCCYGGTATCCTTAATGTCCAAGACATTCTACTGCCAGTAAAAAGAGAAACTGATAAAATTATGATTTTCAGTATAGAATGTATCATAGAAGATGAAATATATGTTAACTAAATCAATTATGTTTAAAGGCTTTCTAAAGTGTATTGAATTTAATTCAAAAAGGAAACTTCTAGTCTTGTTCTTTTCTGTGAGCCCTCATACAATGAAGAAATAGCTGTCCCATAGCTCCTTATTCCATTAGAGGGTGGCAGGAGTGTTTGGCTGCATATGGTAGGTTCTATAAAATTTCCATATTTGATAATTGATATTAAAAAAATACAGATATTAGATATTAAGAAGTGTTTTCATCTTATTCTTTGAAAATATTTAATTTTCTGTCAYAGTTCTGAAATCTTAAGATACTAATTGTAACAAAAAAATATTTATTTTGAAATAATTTGTTCCTATTTAAAACCATGAAATAAATAATTCSCAGTTACATTCCTCATACATGAATATTGAATATTATCATGAATAATGAATATTGATTAATGATAAGATGCATCACTGATAGTAGAAAAGCAGAAAAATTATTTAACGTTGATATCTTTGATTTTGCTTCTTTTTCTTAAAGGTATTAGGGAATTTTTAATGCCTAATGTATTTAATTAATTAAAGTATTAATTAATWAATTAAAATATTTAATATTTTAATGTAGTTTAAGATATTATAAAATGATGAGAAGCTGAGTCCTACTGAAGTGATGCAATCTCTTTAGAGAACAGATATTCCTGTTACTTCAACTACTGCCTAATTTTATTTGTTATGAAATATTCAAAATGAAATCTAGGACTTAATTCAGTCTATCTAAATATAGGCATTTAGTATCATCAAGGGAAAGAGAATAAAAGAAACAGGGAAATGTGGAATTTCAGCTGGTAAATTTACCACTAGTAATCCTCTAGCAAAGGATTTCAGTGAAGCAGAAAGCAACAGAAGTGGTGGAAAGACTATTGACTATTAACTGTAGATGAATTTGACTGAAAAATGATTTTTATTTGGATCTGGATCTTTTATTTCATCTCATTTCCTAAAGAGGACAGGGAATTTAAGGGGAGGGAGATCCAGTTATATAAATATTCCGCCTTTGATGATCAAAATCTATATCTGAATCCAAGAATGAGGACTTGGAACCCATATTTTCGGGTAACATATTGCAGAGAAATTCAGCACAACAGAATTTTTAAGCAGACAATCACGTTCAATAAGGTTATGAGGCTCTGGGTCCTAATGAGCATACACTGGTGATTACCAAATAAACAGTTAGGAATTCTTGCCATATGGAAAGTCATCTTCACTGTTTACAATGATTTCACCCAGCTGTCACTGCAAAGTGGCCAGCAGTAGAATTACTCTCTTTCCAATCTGTCAGGAAACTTCAAAGGCAAGAGATAATCAACAAGGATTATTGTTTTTCAATACTGTGCCGTATACAGTCTGATCATTGTAAAAAACTGTCACTGTCATGTTTATTTAATTCTATGCATAAAACTTACTAAAATTTCATTCAGTATTTATAGCTACCACTTTAATAACATTTTCAAGATCTCTGCAGGTCAACAATTTGAAATTTAAGTTATCCAGTTGCATATATTCCTCTTCATGCAGGACTGTCTGAGCCATCCTAACAAACTTCTGGAGAAATTTCCTTGCTAATTGAAGTAGAATAAGGCTTACATATACATAAATGTTCATTACTATAGTTTATTATTAATCTCAAAAGAAAATAGAATAAAGAAATCAAGAAAAAATGATGCTGATTAAGTGCTACACAAAACTTTTTTCCATTTTAGAGTTTCACAGATATCGAAAGGATTTAGCTAGTGTTCGAGTGGCAACATATTCTGTATTTATTTAGCACTTATGGTGCATAAATAAGCATATCCAAGAAGAAAGCTCTCATGTTTGTTGCCGCAACCAAGGGAGTATATTTTCAGTTTTAGAAAATTCCCTCATGATGAGACCAAGATATTTGGGTCCATCAGTGTACCAAGATGTTTGTAATCGCTGACTTCAGAGACAGTTTGAGGTTCCTTGTCTGTGTAGACAAAATCAAGTTTTGCAGCAAGATCAGGGTAGGTTTTCATTGACTAAGAGAGGTCACATTGAGRCAGTTAATGAAGACTGGTTAGGGCTGAGATAGTTCGGCAGAAATGAGTAAGGGAGCTATGGAGGCAAATGAAGATGAAGTCAGAAAGATGTCCGTGGAGAAAACCTCCACTCTGGTATCAAGCTCAAGTAGATTCAGGTGACTGCAGCAACTGGAATGGTCCAAYGGAGTGAAGGAGCTCTCAGACCCTCCAGGTAGTGGAGGGGAGTGTGTCTCTCTTTCTCAGTCTTGTTTTTTCATCTTTTATATCCAATTTCCTTTTAAGCTCTTCTGTTTCACAGCCTGCCCACCCTGTGACTTGCTACCAAAGCCCATAGCTTGTCCACTCGCTGCTGTGAGCTGCTATGAGCTTTGCATTTACATCTTAATAAGGGAGGGGGAAGATACTGATGTAATGGTCAAATCATCAGAAGAGATGATGATGGGAAAAGAGAAGAAGCTACAATGTAAACTCAGGAATCATGGAAAATAAGGGAGCTACAGAACCGCTAAACAAATTCAGATCCGGCTATTTAAATGCAATTTTCTTCTATGCTGTCTCACAAGCCCAGAATGTAAGAGATGGGGGATACTGGCAAAATATTTTCCAAGAGCTGTCTGTTACCTGGAACTTGTTGCCTGATCTTTTAAGGTTTGCAGTTACATGACTGGATCCTGGCCTGAGGTTTGGATAACTRCATGGCTGTGAGCATCTACCTGGCAGGACATGCTAAGTTGGAGAACATGACAAATAACAGATTAAGAAGCTGACAAAGATATAAAAGGTACCATGAGAGATGGCTGAATTTCACAGAAGGTTAAGGGGAATTATGTAAGAGACAGCCAGACTTCATAGAGATTTGGAGAAGAGGACCTTCTGAGTACAGCATCTTGCAGGGCCAGCAGTGCCTAAGTAACCGTATCAGTAATACAACCTAAGACTGAGGTGGTCAAGATAATAGTATCAGAAACACCAAAAAAGAGTATGGATATAGGAAAACTTGAGAGACTAAGCCTCTGAGCTACAGGAAAGGGGTGTGTGTGTGTGTGTGCCCACTAGGAAACTCTCTTGGATCACAGACAACAGGAAGAAGCACCAGGTRTGAGATATTATTTTGGGATATTGTTTACATGCTATAACTTTCACTGCTGATGTTACTGCAGTAGGAAAGACAAATATGATAGACAAAATACGTTAAGACTAATAAACTGAAGCTCACAAATCTGTGTATCTTAAAGCTCTATAGACCGTTAACTTCATCACCAGGCAGCTAGGCATTTTGAAACAATAATATTTTTTTTTTTTGTTCGTTTCTTTTTGTTTTAYTTTTTAAAAGTTAAAGAAGGGAAGGGCTACATGTCCTTTTCTTCATCAGATGTGTAGATTTTGCTAAAAATATAAATGTCACATTACCAGCTATCTCTTAGATTTGAAAAATTTTYCAAACTCTTTGTATAAAAGAACATAAAACAGAATGTCTTTAAYACAAAGAGAATTAAGTTTTACAATAAAATAATAATATTAACACCATACCTAAAACCAATACATATTTTAAGGCAGTTGGATTCYTGAAAATTTTATTTCCACAGAAAATTGGAAGAAGAAAGTAGTTTTGATATTTTAAATTTATAACCTTCTATTTTATTTTCAGTGAAAAATAAACTGAAAGGACCTTTTCTTTGTTTTGAAAAATTGTAGGTAGAATTTTATGMTCTCCTTTCCTCTAATCTTTTATTTTCTTTTATTTTCTTTGTAATCTGATGWCAATAGGGAAAGGAGAAAACTAAAATTTGTCATTATAAATGCAAGACAATGAGATTTTCTCTTCTCTTCCATAATTTCTTTTCTCACTTCCCACTAATGGTAAACAAAACAAATGAGAAAAAAAGAGAAATGATAAAAGGAAAGTGMRAAAAATGTGAAAATAGTATTRCCATTATTTCACATATTTGAAATAATGGAGGGCATGTTCATTTAAAAATCACGTGGAATTTCAGTGATGAGTTTCATATTTTATGAAACCTCTGTCTTATTAAAGAATTTCCAATTGACAAATTTTTCACTACAACTAGAAATACCCTTATGTATTTCTAGATAGTGGTAAAGGATACATTTTTTAAATTTTTTTTCCAATATCTCAATTAACGTTTTGCTGTAAAGTTGCATCATCCTCCACAATTAYCATTGTGGGAACTTAATTTACCTCTTAGGTTATTTTAACCTAACAYGCATTTTAGCAAGTTTCCTTTTTCAGACTGATTTTAAAAATGGARTTATTAGCTGAAAATAAATCGATAATTCAATAATTTCAGGTCACTGTCCTTTAAYATTCTTCGTCAGGTGACT
Organism: Rhea americana; assembly: GCF_003343005.1. Lineage (NCBI taxonomy): Eukaryota > Metazoa > Chordata > Aves > Rheiformes > Rheidae > Rhea > Rhea americana. The sequence goes on along the minus strand of NW_028186867.1, from coordinate 4,387,749 downwards.
AATAATCAGTGGGTCAGAGAAGAAACCRTCCTTTCTTAGAATGTAAAAGGTTAATGTTATTCTCAAGGCCCTAATTCAGTTAATTTAAAGWAAACATAATTTTCTAAAGGTTACGGTAAAATGCGTTTTGTAAACAAGAACTTTAGTTTTACACAGAAAACCACTTGCCTAGACAGTACAGCTACAACACAGAGCACAGTATRTGTTACACTGCTAGTCAAGTTCTATTGACTTGATTATACGACAGAGTTATCTATATATGCGCTCTTCTTCACATATATCATTCCCCTGAAGGACTTTGGCAATTAGAAATAAATTTAGATTTCCTGAACCCTATCTGAATAGAAAGATGAAAATCTCTGATATTTCCTATTTCCACTTCATCTTGCTTCTATCTTTTTTTTTTTTTTTTTNTTTTTTTTTTTGCCTTGGGTGTTTTTATCCAGTAGAGACTTTACCTAATATCCCACTCTTTGTATCTTTTCTGCAATGAAATTCTAGAAATTTAGAACACCATGAGGAGTCTAGTCCTGATCTAGTTCCTTCTAATATTGAGGGTTTTGTTGGTTTTTTTTGTTTGTTTGCTTGCTATATCTTTTTCTTTGTCTTGGTATGAGTTTGAAGAAATCGGGASCAGATTTTCCGTTCTAGTCTTGTCCACAGTCATTTAAGCTCAATCCWCCTCTTCCTCTTTTAATGGAATATATTGTGATACGAATGTTGAGTGAATATGTGGATAAATGACTGGAAMTGGTCTCAGTGATACAGTATCTGTCATTCAGCATGTTTCCAGATGTACTCTTTCACTACCAAAGGAAGTTGAATTCTGATGACAATATTTGTTCACTCTGCGATGCRTGGAACTGCTACTTTGTTCCTGTATTGCGTGAGGCACCACTTGAGTGGATGAAAACTCCTTATAATCCTGATATAGTAAGAGAAAAAAAAAGAAAAGAAATGAAATGAAATGTTAAAATCAAAAAAATAAAAATAAAATAAAATAAAATTGCATTAATTTAGATTACTTTCAAAGAGGAGGCTAGGGGATATTTTATATTAATATTTTTCTATAGAAGAGAATATATTAAAGAGTTTTCTTTAGAGAAAGAACCTTTTAAATTTCTAATACACTCATTCTTATACAGGAGAGGATTTGCTCCCCTCTGCAGAATAAACTGTGGCTATATTTCCTTGGTTAACTGTCTATCATAAGAAGTTACCCTGGTCCCCAGTGTGCTATAGTGTTCTGAATCCGCATTTAGGGCTAGGGTAGAGGTAGCATTCTCAGGAACAGACTGACTCAAAATACATAACACTAGTCTAAGGTTGTCTCTGGATCTGAGAAGTGATCCCAAAACTTTTGAATGTTTCTTTCACTTCAAAGTCTATGAAACAATAAATAGAAGGGCTGTTTTTGCAGCTTAAAAAAGTAAGTATCTCCAGAAAGGAGACCCCACAACCTCTCTGGGCAACCTGSTCCAGTGCTCCATCGCTCTTACAGGGAAGAAATTCCCCCTCACAGTCAGGYGGAACTTCCTGGGGTTCARTTTCTGCCCATTGCCTCTTGTCCTGTCACACGGGACAACTGAAAAGAGTTTGTCCYCGTCCCCTTGACAYCCTCCCTTCAGGTACTTGTACACAYTGATCAGATCCCCCCTCAGTCTTCTCTTCCCCAGGCTGAASAGGCCCAGCTCTCGCAGCCGTTCCTCATAGGGCAGGTGCTCCAGCCCTCTGATCATCTTTGTAGCCCTGTGCTGGACTCTCTCCAGTAGCTCCATGTCTCTSTTGKMCTGGGGAGCCCAGAACTGGGCACAAGWGAGGAGAAAGACAAAACCCCATGACCATCACACTCTTCCCAGTGAAGGTGAAGAATCTCTAACACTAATGACCAGATGTAACTGCCCTTCCACACCCTCTGCTTACTGGTGCTAATGGCCCAAAGGGTGATGGAAAGGTGACCATAACACCAGAGAAAAAAGTGTGGTGAAAACTAAGGATGTGAGCATAACAGTGTTAACTGTATTATTATAATTATTACTGAGTTATTTTTAATGTAATATTATTCTCTTTTCTTCTCCTTCTCCTGCTCCTTCTCCTTCTCATTTTCCTTGCAATATTTAAACCTACACTAATAAAGATTATTTGATTAGGCTGTTAAGATTTCAATTATATTAATAAATTCAAACACTTGCCCTCCCATATAAAGCATATTTCCTTTTAGCTCGTAACAAGACATTGTGCATAGTTCAACTGGACTTCAGACCCCAAGTATTGTTAGTGATTCAACAGCATTTACYTCACTAAAAAATTGTTTACTATACAGTCAATGTCAATAGATTATCATAAGCATCCTGATGGGAATGATAGCAAGGTAATGTTCTGTCTGTAAATGAATAAGCATCAGACAGTACTTTTCACCTATGATTTAAATMAAAACTTTAACAGAAGTAAGAGCAACAATACTTTTTGAATAGCTGTTGCAAGTCTTAAAGTGCTCTCAAACATTCCAACTTTATTGTGTCAGCTTTAGTTATAGTASTCTGATGTGCAAGATAAGGCTGATAATCAAAATACATAATTAAGGCCCACAGCACATTGCCTTCAAAACTTTATTGAAGCCAACAGAAAGACTCACTTTAAAYTAAACATTCTCGATCAGGATATAAAGGAGAGAGAAACATATAATGTCACTTTATRTGGAGCTGGCACCCTGGGAGCAGCACAAGCTGCCCCTCCAGAATGGCAGAGATCCTGTGTCCTATCTGTCAGCTCCATGCAGATGTATCAATACCTTCAACTGCACAACATACCTATGCTTACATGTCTACATCACTCCTAAACATCTAATTTTTAAGGCTCCATACAGACAAGGATGTTTCCTTCCCGTTTCTCAAAGTTACTTAGAGTATATTTTAAATTAAATGTTACAGTAACATTTAAATGTCAATCCAAATAGAATGGAAGTGAGTTACAAAATAATCATATAATTATTTAAAGTGGTACTCCTACCTATTACAATAATTGAGTCTTCTTGTTGATCAAACCCTTAGCACTGGATCAATGTATTAGATCAAACCCTTAGTACTCAGCAACTTATGTTCTTGTCTTTTGGGCCAGTCAATTCAATTAGACTGTTCCCACTATGTATGATTAAACGTCCTCTGCAGACATTGATTTTGCTTACTGGCTGGAGCTGACATTAGGTTCACACAAACAAGTATCCTAGGACATACTTTTGTTCTCCTGTCCCATTTATTTCCATGTGTTATGTATTTTAACCGTTGATTATTTTGAACTATATATGCACAATTAAAAGAGGCAGTCTTGTTTATCATATTTTAAGATATTTGTGTTTATTTACTATGGTGAAAGATACTGGAAATATGACCTTATCACCTACCAAGACATCTGTGTTCAATTTTTAAATTTTCTATTATATTTGTGCAGGAGACACCAAGAGAACATTCATAATAAGATCACTGAATACCTTCTAAAGAATAAAAAATAAGACAGCATTATAATAAACAATAGTCTACATTCTTTTAGATCAGAAACCCAGCTGACTAGTTTTGAACTTTAATAGGATATTTTTTATAATAGAGTACAAGAGAGATAACTGCATATGCATCAAATCAGTGGATTATGTCTCTTCGGAAGTTAAAGTTCATCTCTTCAATTAAATCAAATCTGATGATAAAAACAGCAACTTTGCAGAAAGGTCATACGTGAGTGCTGAGAGGCTGCAATATGAAGTGTCTAAAATAAATGGCAAACGTACTATATAACAGCCTGGGGAATTTAGTCATTTCTGTAAATCTGCTGACAAAACCRAGATGTTGTGTCAGGGAGATTCTTACACAAATTTGAAAAAGAAGATAAAGTACATTGGCAGACTATCTGTATTAAAGGTGCTTAATAGAAATCTTATTATCAATAACAAAAGTTCTGTTTTTTTATTATTTTTACTTTTTTAAAAATATATATATATATATATTATTTCCAAGTGTTAATGAAAGTAGGAATGGATCTCATTATATTCAGGAAAATGAAAAACARGTTTAAAAGAAGCACCCTAAATGAGGAAAGATGAAATGTGAGATTAAATAAGTACGCTAGGTAAAAATGGGGACACAATGGGATGTTTTAAAATGTAGTTTATTAAAGTAAATGACTACAAAATATTTTTTTGCTTRATGCAGCAGGCAAAATCAAAACAAWTTTTCAGAATTAAATTCTTTTCCTTTTAATGATGAGAGCYTTCATACTTTATTGAAGGATTTTCATCAGTCTGTTCAAGGACAAAAAAGGAACATACCTCTATTTGGAAAATGCAAGATTTCTTCAAAATAATTATTAACTCAAGAAAGTCAATCACAAACTGCATAAGAATTACCAGGAAACTATTCTGGGGAAATTAGCATGTGCTGGAGTAGTTCAGTACTTAGTCCATTTAAAGAATACATAGTATCACAGATAAGTTTTGAGGAAACCTGAAGAATGCATCAGACAATATTATAAAAGCATTTAATAAAATGAATTTAACATATTGCCCTCTAGTCAATATCAAAATCATTTTAATGATRTACTTTTTAATGTCATTTTAAAACAATATCTTAATTTCACCTAGCTTTTATTCCCTCAAATTCTGAAACCTACCTGCATGAGATATTTTCATTTAAAGGAAAATATAAATTTGAAAGTAGTAACTTGTGGCACCTTGAAATTAGATTATTTCTAGATGATTCAGAAAAGTAAAAATCCAGCCTTCARCTTAACTATTGTTGCCATACAACCAAGATATTTCTGTGCATAAAGCAAGGTAGTGCATACGTATGGGGATGTTTGGTGTGCAGCCTGTCCAGCATGAAGCAGCAGATATTTCYGTGACATCTCTAAGAAGAAGTGTATGGGGTTGAGACAGAGGAAYAGCTGGAATTTGACAATATATTTATATGGGCATAATCTATCTTCTGGGTTATGATGAGATCACGGTGAGCTTTACAGGAACTGCCATGATGTGCAACACTAAGCACTATGGCAGTCTCTGCCTGAAGTAAATGTATCTAACATGTACGAAGAACCAATGTTTTAAGTTTGGAAATTATCTACTTCCTATTTTTAAAAAGGTTCAGTCAAATTCTTTCCTTTTCTAGGCAGTCATCGATTGAAATGTGCAGACTCTATCAAATCCTCTTGATAAATCTTAATCTCATTTATTTGGAGGTTGTGCTCTGTGTGTCTTTCCTCCAATTTGCCTATATTGAATTTAATTTGCAATTTGTCAGTCTAATGACAAATCAAGACAAAACTCTCCTTAAATTTTCCCTCAGTGCTCCATAGCTTATGTATCATAAGTGATTTAGAAAGAAAAATCCTAAAATAAACTTCAGTAAGTATCTCACTTTTGTTTCATTGCATGAAAAACAATCAGTATATATAATTTTAAGATCCATTAACTAAATATTATTATATTTAGAATTGGTTGAAAAAGTGAAATTCTTTTATTATTTTAGAATCTGAAGAAATGGTAAAAAGAATGTGTTAAATCTGAATGCTTGGAAAATGAGAATTGTTATTGTTTTTCTGAAAATCAACCCAGCTGCATTGCAAGTGATGCTTATTTTACTATTTTAAGATGAAACACCTATTGGTATTTTAAACTTGAGAAGGAATTAAAAAGGAACCTTTTCAAAAAATTAAAAAATTTACAGATATTCACTGAATGCTTAAGAACTTTTATGACTACTTTATTAAAGCCAGAAGTCAGCTATTCCAGACTTAAGACATTTAACAAAAAGGCTTTTTGTACAGTCATCATTTATTCTCCAATGTATCATATGAATTCTAATACATATCTTTAGTTAAACGATCACATATTATTTTTATTTTTTTCTTTGCAGCGCTTAATAGTGCTAGAAGATAAAAGAACAAACAGATCAGTCTTGACTGAACATTGYTATGCAACACAAGTCCTCATTTCAGAACAGTGCAAGTGGGGTATAAATCATCTAAATTTTGAATTAGAATTTTGACCAGTCAGAGAGACAATGTTTATCTTGAAAGTAGAGATAATGCTAGTGGGTTGAGCTCACATCTTTTCCCTGACAGAACTGTGTCACTGATTGGTAGTTTAGATGCTGGCAGTGACTTACTTCAGTCCACCAACAAGAGTGGCTTTTTGGACTGAAGAAAGCTAAAATGAAGGTTGTGATATAAAACTGTGACATCTGTTTATGGTTTAGCTCTGCTATTATGCAAAAAAATGTCCAAGTGCTCTCCTATGAATTCAGCCAGTATAATTGTGAGTCTTCTCCTACAGCTGTGTTGGAAGCTGCCCCCTGTCATGGGGCAGCAGTCCATGGGGCACATGGACTGGCAACTCGYTGAGAAGGATAAATCATAGGGCAGGCAGATATGCTTACCAGCTATTTCCTGCACTTTGCACTGTTCGTTGGCAAACTCATACATCATTAATAAAAGTCATGGATCTACTAAGACACCCTTTCTCAGGAAGACCTGACTGATTTTCGTAATGTACAAGAAACTGACACTCTTCTCCTGGTATAAACGTCTTTTTAAATAGCCACTGTGTAGAACTTCATTTGGAGAGAAAAATATGATGCAGGTTTTACTAAATCTTTTATATTTGTCAAGGAAGTATGAATATGGGCATGTTGCACCTGAAATGATAAGAGAGATCTTAAATGGCTTTTCTCAATATTCATATCCATGGACTTTTCATTATGCATTTCTAATTCTGCATTTATTTTATAGCTAAAACATGTACATGATGAATGTATTAACTTGAAAATATTCCCTCATCAAAAATTTAATGAACGTATATAAAACAAGAAATTAACTAGTGTATTTGCTTTATTTATTATATGAGAATAAAGTAATCTTAGGAGCTGTTCTCTAGAAATTAGCTGTTCTCTAGAAATTAGCAGTTTAGTAGAGTTCTTGCAACCTTTAGAAGTCATGATACAAGCTGAACTGTTGACATACTTGGTTCTAGATAAAAACAGTATAATTGCTTGTAGTATCACTTCTCATCTATTTATTTATGATGATCTWGAAAACTAAGACATTTTATCAGTTAAAAACTAAAGATAGAATACTATTATGTCTCGAAATTAAAGCTATAAGTCTTAAAACATTAAAAATCACTTTGAATTGTGTCTGAAATATTTGCCTTTTAATGTTTGGTTAACAGTGCTCCAGCTTGGGTTTCAGAAATCACGTTTTATAATGTACTGAAGTTAATTTGCTGTGAGGCAAGTGACCAAAAGTTGGTCGGGTAGCTTGATGTTGTGCCCTTTCTCCAAACTAGCAATAATGTAGCAAGATGCTTAGATCGCTACCAAGAATGCCAAAGGGTGGTGACATTATAATGTCTACAGTATGGTCAATATGACTGGTAGCTGACTATTTAAACAGCGATTATTTTACTTATTTAAAAAACAATTATATGTATGAAATGCTTATTAATTTAAAATAAAATAAGATACACAGAACTGTGAGGCCTAGCATAAGTTCTATTAAAAACTTTGTATGATACTTCATTCAGTATTTAGCTAGTCTTTGTGCAAAGAGAACACTAATTGTTACACGTGAATCTTTGAGCATGAAAGACAATTTTGGGCTTTTACTACAATACAATGAACAAGGACATAAAACAAACACAAAAGCATCATGCTACTATTTATAGTAAAATAGTGCTGAAAGACATTTTGCAATATTGTAATACTCTGTCATTTGCTTTAAGTAGGATTTTAGCATTCCTAAGCAAATTAGAAATAATAGTTAAATATTTCAACTTGTTTCAAAGTTCCTTAAAAATACCTCCTGGACAAAATTCATTGCCTCAAGAGTGGTACAAGACCTATGCTGAAGTTTACTTAAAATGTATTTTTAAAATATCAGCTGTAGAGTGCATAAATCTCATGCTAACCTGTTTCAGAATTGACTTTCATCTGATATGAGTGTCAGTATCAATATTTCTTATAAATATTCCTTCTTCCAGAGAAGATCAGACTTGATGGTGTCTCTCATTAAAAAAGGGAGAATAAAAAAAATAGACCACTGTAGACAAATCAATCTTTATTTAAATCTCATAAAAGTATATAGACAAATAATCAAATATATTATTTATAACATAGAAGATAAAGAGTAGATAAGAAAAGAGTCAGCATGGACTTGTCAAGAACTTAGCCACTATATCAAATCAGTCTTTATTCTATAGTTATTATGATCCTGTGGAGAAAGGAGAAATCTTAGATATCTTTGCTTTAGCAAGGCTTTATAATGATCTCACCAGCTATTTTAATAAGCAATCCAGCAAACATGGACTAGGTATACTAGCAGATGGTGCCTAACTGATTTACTGTTATCAATGATTTATTGCAAAATATATATATATATATATATATATATATTTATATATAGCTAGCAAGGTTCTGTAGGAATTCACTCTGAGTCTGTTTTTATTCATCTATTTTATTAATGATTTGACTGATGGAATAGCAAGTATGCTTAGTGAATTTAATTAAGGAATTAAGGAAAAATGGGAGAGGGAGAGGGAGAGGGAGAAGGAGAGAGAGAGGCAGAAGGAGAGGGAGAAGATTTTCCCTGTTTCATTTTTGCTCCCTAATTATTAATTAGGACATACATGARAGTTAAAATAAGAGGAAGCAATGATCTGTAAAGATCTGGAATGTAGTTTTATTAATTTTAAGTGATCAATTTTAAGTGATAATGAACATAATTTTTCAGAAATACTTGAGTTAAGTCCTCAAATTAAAGTGCCATATGCAAGAAGTTACCTCAGCCTCACATTAAATAATCAGTATTCATGGATGACCGTCATCTTATGGCTCTCCTGGGTACCACAACCTGTGAGCCTTTGACTCTCACAGAGTTTTAGTCACAAGCTACAGCAAAATGATCTTCTCTACTTATTAAATTCAGTCTGTGTACTGTCATTGATTAACCTGAATTTCAGCCAACAAAATGCTATGAAGAAGCTAAAAATTAAATGAAGTAGGTCTCTGGTAAGCAGTATTGTAAAGCAAAAAATTTTTTTTGTCTCTCAGAACTACTAGTCAGTAGGACCTAACTATGTTTTAAACTTGTGTCTGGTAACTTCACCCCTACCAGAATTCCACAATCACTGCACAGTGGCTAATTATGTTTTTCTTTCATAATGGCCAGTGAAGAATATCAGATGCAGAATAACTATTTATCATCTTTTTCAAGTTGTCCCTTCTCCTCTTTCTCTCACTTCTGTGCTTGCCACAAGAAACTATCTCCATGTTCATGTGAAATTTACAGATTAAAAAGGGGAAAGATGAGAAAATTGCTGAAATAACTTAGTATTAGAAAACTCATTTCCTTTAAGAGTAAAAATAACTTAAACTGACTGCAACTCTTTTAAAGTATGCATCTACTTTTCAGTAATCAAAATCATCTGGAACTATGTATTCAAATTCTATTTAAATTCCTTCAGATTTCTGGCCATAAATCCCCTGTTTATTAAAAAAAAGAAAAAAAAAATGCAGTGTTGTCTGCAGCAACATCTTTGTATCCATAAGAGGTAGAGTAAGAATGCAGTCACATTCCTATACACTGGATATCAGGTCATACAACCGAACATCCCTCCTGTGGAGGTGTAGATTGATAAGCCCTATAATTCTAGAGAGTTTTCTAAAAATCATATTCTACTGCTAACTGTTAGAGGTGGCTAATGAGGCTGAAATAATTTGGAGATGCTCAGGTGAAATCTATGCRTCTGAATATATTGTGTCTGCACTGAATCCAGTAAAGAAAAATCAGTTTAACATCATGACCTTTACATCTTCAGAATGTTTTGGCTACTACTGGCTGCTATTAAAATGGGTTTGGCTAAAAGAGTAGACATATACTTCAATTAATGAGAGAAAATAATTATCTTTCATGCTATACTTTTTTTAAGAGAAACAGTATCTTTTACTTCTATCAGTAAATAAACTGCAGTCATTCAGTCATGTGATTGGCTGGCATAGATCCTGTGCTGTACAACTAGAAATAGCAAATGTTTTTCCTCTTCTCATTCAGATCATTACATAGTCAGATTAGTGGTTAAATAGCGCTAGTTTTCCTTTCCCTAAGTGGCCTTGGAAAGCAGAGCCCGTAATTTAGTAACAGCTGCAAGGAATTAGCTGAAAACAATCTACTACAGTCAGAGACAATTCAAATTATAAAACAAACAAAAACAAGCCATTCGCACAATTAAGARCCTCAGCCCTCAAGTTTATTCAAACTGTTTAATCAAATTGTTTTGATGTTCCTTCTCCAAGTAACAAAAAGTGTGAARTACGTTGCCATGAAAAGCAATCTGCACTTGTTTATAATGCAGAAACCTGTTGGGGGGAGGAAGTTATTCAGTTWTTAAGAAATATTGAAATTTGTAGAGCTAACTGAAATTATTTCATAATTAAACTATGACAAATCTGAGTTTTGACCAGAAGGAAGAGATTTGCAGAAATATTTTTATTTGGTTCAAAATTTCTCAGAAACATATTTTTAATGAAAATGTTGCTGAGAAGCAACACCTGGCAAATTTTACAGAAAAAGAATGTTTTTATATTATAAATTSTCCAGTTTCAAGTGGTTTTATGCTGAAGAAATGAAAGTTTTTCATGGTAAATTGGTAAATAATTTGCATTTTTTGTAATTATTTTTACAACTTTTATAATTGAATTGAATATTATATGTTTGCCTAATTATTACTATTTTTTTTTCCTTTTTAAATAGTAAAAGAGAAACACAGTTTTAATAAAAAAAACAGTTGAACTTTAATTACATATCTAACTAGCAGTACTTAATAATATGGAAAAAATGAAAGACTTCATTACAACATGAAGAAAGAATAATTTAAAGATCCCTTGATGTTTCTGATTTTCATATCTATGAACATCAGTTTTCAGCACGTATGTATTAGCAGATGAAATATCAGAGACATTAGGTTGTATCTTAGAAAAATCATGATGTGGAAAAAGATAAAGTAACAGCAAACATGGAAGAAAGTAGAAGTCAAGGAGCTAAGAGCACAAAAATTGAATCAATTTATTTTTATTTTTAAATTGAACAGTTATAAAGAAGCAGTATCTTCAGTGCACACCGTGAATCAGATCTAAAAATGATTTTAATATAAATGTTTATGATGTTTTCCTTAGTAAGTAGTGTCATCTAGATTCTACAGCATTTGTCAGCTACTCTCCTATACCTAAAATATTCCACTGTYACCATTGACCTAGATTTCCTGCAGATTGGACAAAAATAAAATAAAATAAAAATAAAATAAAATATCAATAATTTAACTTTTATGTCCGAGACAGCTACTCAGAGTAGCAGTAGTCCAAATATGCAGTCTAGCTATGCATACCACRTACACGTTCTATGTGTAAATGATACATCATGAGTGGAATTCATCATGTATAATTACAGTATTTACATTCATTAAAAGATCTTATTTTAGATTTGTATGTATAGGGATGCATRTGTGAGACATGTCTATCCCATTATACTCAGCAGAGATCTAGTCATTGTTAGTACTAGAATCTAGAGAATTGCTCAAGAGAGAAAAAAAAATGTTGTGAATACAGTGAATCCTCCCATACAGCCTATGTTCAAGTGCCCATATTCAAACACCATGTTTAAGACACTCATATAGCAACGAAAAGTAGGATCTGACATAGGATAAAATAGTCAARCTTTCTGGAGTGGAAGCTGGAGGCCAAGAAGGGCACCCAAGGGCATCTCAGACGCCTATATGCGAGCAACAAGATCAGGCCCTAATTTCCCATCCCCACAGTTCATCCATAAAAACATATGAACAATGGAGGGATTCTCACTGCTGTTTCCACAAGAATGTCAAGACAGGACCACAGTTTCCTTTCAGCTGTGATCAAAGGAGATGAGGAGAATTGTTTAACTATTATTTTTGTTTCATTGTTGTTTTCGTTTGTTGCTTTGTTTTGGTTTATTCTTTGTTGTGGTGCAGAATCTTAATTTCACCGAAGAGAAGGAAAGCAAGCCTCAAGAAAAATATTCATGGCATAATGCCCAGACTGTACATACTT